>NC_043005.1:99478815-99501315 GCF_006345805.1 Octopus sinensis | reverse complement strand
CTCATGCCACCCCAGATACACTAGAATGAATATCCCTTTCAAACTAGCAAAAAGGATTTGTACTATAGTTTCTAATACAAGCACCGGGGACACACATCTACGTGAACTAAAAGATACCCTTATCACCAGGAACTCCCCACCATCATTAATTGATACATGCTTTCACCGTGCCCCACAACTCAACATCCACAAACTCAGACATCCATTGTCATTTCCTCCATGAGGTCCAACATCCTGAGATTGGTCTTTACCACTTCATCTCATATCTTCCTGGGTCTCTCTCTTCCATGAGGCCCAACATCCTGAGATTGGTCTTTACCACTTCATCTCATATCTTCCTGGGTCTCTCTCTTCCATGAGGCCCAACATCCTGAGATTGGTCTTTACCACTTCATCTCATATCTTCCTGGGTCTCTCTCTTCCATGAGGCCCAACATCCTGAGATTGGTCTTTACCACTTCATCTCATATCTTCCTGGGTCTCTCTCTTCCATGAGGCCCAACATCCTGAGATTGGTCTTACCACTTCATCTCATCTTCCTGGGTCTCTCTCTCCATGAGGCCCAACATCCTGAGATTGGTCTTTACCACTTCATCTCATATCTTCCTGGGTCTCTCTCTCCATGAGGCCCAACATCCTGAGATTGGTCTTTACCACTTCATCTCATATCTTCCTGGGTCTCTCTCTTCCATGAGGCCCAACATCCTGAGATTGGTCTTTACCACTTCATCTCATATCTTCCTGGGTCTCTCTTCCATGAGGCCCAACATCCTGAGATTGGTCTTTACCACTTCATCTCATATCTTCCTGGGTCTCTCTCTTCCATGAGGCCCAACATCCTGAGATTGGTCTTTACCACTTCATCTCATATCTTCCTGGGTCTCTCTCTTCCATGAGGCCCAACATCCTGAGATTGGTCCTTACCACTTCATCTCATATCTTCCTGGGTCTCTCTCTTCCATGAGGCCAACATCCTGAGATTGGTCTTTACCACTTCATCTCATATCTTCCTGGGTCTCTCTCTTCCATGAGGCCCAACATCCTGAGATTGGTCTTTACCACTTCATCTCATATCTTCCTGGGTCTCTCTCTTCCATGAGGCCCAACATCCTGAGATTGGTCTTTACCACTTCATCTCATATCTTCCTGGGTCTCTCTCTTCCATGAGGCCCAACATCCTGAGATTGGTCCTTACCACTTCATCTCATATCTTCCTGGGTCTCTCTCTTCCATGAGGCCCAACATCCTGAGATTGGTCTTTACCACTTCATCTCATATCTTCCTGGGTCTCTCTCTTCCATGAGGCCCAACATCCTGAGATTGGTCCTTACCACTTCATCTCATATCTTCCTGGGTCTCTCTCTTCCATGAGGCCCAACATCCTGAGATTGGTCTTTACCACTTCATCTCAATCTTCCTGGGTCTCTCTCTTCCATGAGGCCCAACATCCCGAGATTGGTCTTTACCACTTCATCTCATATCTTCCTGGGTCTCTCTCTTCCATGAGGCCCAACATCCTGAGATTGGTCTTTACCACTTCATCTCATATCTTCCTGGGTCTCTCTCTTCCATGAGGCCCAACATCCTGAGATTGGTCTTTACCACTTCATCTCATATCTTCCTGGGTCTCTCTCTTCCATGAGGCCCAACATCCTGAGATTGGTCCTTACCACTTCATCTCATATCTTCCTGGGTCTCTCTCTTCCATGAGGCCCAACATCCTGAGATTGGTCTTTACCACTTCATCTCATATCTTCCTGGTCTCTCTCTTCCATGAGGCCCAACATCCTGAGATTGGTCCTTACCACTTCATCTCATATCTTCCTGGGTCTCTCTCTTCCATGAGGCCCAACATCCTGAGATTGGTCTTTACCACTTCATCTCATATCTTCCTGGGTCTCTCTCTTCCATGAGGCCCAACATCCTGAGATTGGTCTTTACCACTTCATCTCATATCTTCCTGGGTCTCTCTCTTCCATGAGGCCCAACATCCTGAGATTGGTCTTTACCACTTCATCTCATATCTTCCTGGGTCGCTCTCTTCCATGAGGCCCAACATCCTGAGATTGGTCTTTACACTTCATCTCATATCTTCCTGGGTCTCTCTCTTCCATGAGGCCCAACATCCTGAGATTGGTCTTTACCACTTCATCTCATATCTTCCTGGGTCTCTCTCTTCCACGAGGCCCAACATCCTGAGATTGGTCCTTACCACTTCATCTCATATCTTCCTGGTCTCTCTCTTCCATGAGGCCCAACATCCTGAGATTGGTCCTTACCACTTCATCTCATATCTTCCTGGGTCTCTCTCTTCCATGAGGCCCAACATCCTGAGATTGGTCTTTACCACTTCATCTCATATCTTCCTGGGTCTCTCTCTTCCATGAGGCCCAACATCCTGAGATTGGTCTTTACCACTTCATCTCATATCTTCCTGGGTCTCTCTCTTCCATGAGGCCCAACATCCGAGATTGGTCTTTACCACTTCATCTCATATCTTCCTGGGTCTCTCTCTTCCATGAGGCCCAACATCCTGAGATTGGTCTTTACCACTTCATCTCATATCTTCCTGGGTCTCTCTCTTCCATGAGGCCCAACATCCTGAGATTGGTCTTTACCACTTCATCTCATATCTTCCTGGGTCTCTCTCTTCCATGAGGCCCAACATCCTGAGATTGGTCCTTACCACTTCATCTCATATCTTCCTGGGTCTCTCTCTTCCATGAGGCCCAACATCCTGAGATTGGTCTTTACCACTTCATCTCATATCTTCCTGGGTCTCTCTCTTCCATGAGGCCCAACATCCTGAGATTGGTCTTTACCACTTCATCTCATATCTTCCTGGTCTCTCTCTCTTCCATGAGGCCCAACATCCTGAGATTGGTCTTTACCACTTCATCTCATATCTTCCTGGGTCTCTCTCTTCCATGAGGCCCACATCCTGAGATTGGTCTTTACCACTTCATCTCATATCTTCCTGGGTCTCTCTCTTCCATGAGGCCCACATCCTGAGATTGGTCTTTACCACTTCATCTCATATCTTCCTGGGTCTCTCTCTTCCATGAGGCCCAACATCCTGAGATTGGTCCTTACCACTTCATCTCATATCTTCCTGGGTCTCTCTCTTCCATGAGGCCCAACATCCTGAGATTGGTCTTACCACTTCATCTCATATCTTCCTGGGTCTCTCTCTTCCATGAGGCCCAACATCCTGAGATTGGTCCTTACCACTTCATCTCATATCTTCCTGGGTCTCTCTCTTCCATGAGGCCAACATCCTGAGATTGGTCCTTACCACTTCATCTCATATCTTCCTGGTTCCTCTCTTCCATGAGGCCCAACATCCTGAGATTGGTCCTTACCACTTCATCTCATATCTTCCTGGGTCTCTCTCTTCCATGAGGCCCAACATCCTGAGATTGGTCTTTACCACTTCATCTCATATCTTCCTGGGTCTCCCTCTTCCATGGGTTCCATCCACTTTCAGTGACTGGCACTTCTTTATGCAGCTTTCTTCATTCATACGCATCACATGTCCAAACCAACACAGTCTTCTCTTTTGTATGCTACATTTGATTCCTCTCATGCCCAACTTTTCTCTCAATACATTTGCACTTTGCCACACATGTGTACTGATGTTGCACATGCAACAGAGCATACTACCTTCATTTCTCTGCATTCTATGCATGTCTTCTGCATTCAGAGCTCATGTCTCATTACCATAGAGTATATGTATGTATATATATATGTGTGTGTCTGTGTGTGTGTGTATGTGTGTATACAGACATACAAATATGTTTGAGAAAAATTATTGCAATATTTAGTTAAAGAATGTGATATTCAGATCCTGTTTAAGATAGTAACATCCTGTCTTTTGAATAAATACTTATATATACATTAGTTAATATTAATTTAAGTAAAAATACTTACAACTATTATGTTTATTATACCTAATTCATGTACTCATATAGATTTTGGGGTTCTTTTTCTGTTGTTGTCTATCTTGTTTATACATCTACACACTTCTCACAATCATATAAATGCAGTTTATATATGTGTATATATGTGCATGCATGGACATGTGTATTTATATAAATCAAAATATATGTATACACTGATAATGCTACATAAGCTGAAATTGTATATCTCTATCTTTCAATCTATTTAACTACATGTGTGTGTGTGGGTGTAAACATATATATTTTAAATATACTATATGGGCAGGAACACACGCTCACACATTAATATGTTTTGTGCTGTGTCTGTATATTTAAGAATATGCGTATACTCCTACACATTTCTACACACATGTATATACACAGACATTGCTATACATGTATGTGTTGAGTGCACATGTATATGTGTCTACAATATGTACTTATAATGCCTCAACTACATTAGCTGCCATTGTTTATCTGAGAATGGCCATTTCACTAAAACACTCCACAAATGCATTAACTTTTTATTGGTAAGCCATAAATAAAAGCTATATAACACACAAACATTGTCTTTCTTTACCATTTCTATTTTTTTAGGGGTACTTTTTTTGTTTCTATTTATTTTTTCATATCACCAATATTATCTTCATAGTCTACAACAATTATATGCCCTTACAATGAGAAATCATAACAATTCTTTCATAAAACGAGATTTTTATGTGTATCTATTGTTGTTATTCAGATTTTATTGACATCATCATCATCGCTGTTGTTATTATTATTATTATTATTATTATTATTATCAAAACTGATGTTCTAATTGTTATGAAAGTGGAGTATTATTAACAGTAGATGTGATACAATGCCTTGTACCAACTTTTTAACATTCCAACTTCATATTACTTTCCCTGTAATGAGATTAATAAAATAAGTACCAGCAATATTCTGGCGGTCAGTTGAATCAAACCCTCTCCTATTTTTCCCTATAAATACACAAACATGTATCGCCACTGCTGCTATCGTCATCCATAGCAGTGGTAGAACACTGAACAAAATTTATTGTGACTTGTGTTCGAATCCTACAAGTTCTGAGTTCAAATCTTTGCCTTTCATCATCTTCAGGTTGATGAAATAAAAGTACCATTTACTATATCCCTATCTCCAAATTTCTAGCCATGTGCCTAAATGAGAAACAACTATCATTGCCATCATCATCATCATCATCATCACCACCACCACCATCATCATCACCATCATCATCATCACCACCACCACTACCATCATCATCATCATATTTGTGCTGTTGCTGTTGTTGTGCATGTATTTCTGTTATTGCGTTAACGTAACAGATTTATTGTATATATTTCCATGTATTCCTTTATTCTCTTATTCGTTTCAGTCATTTGACTGCGGCTATGCTGGAGCACCGGCTTCAGTAGAACAAATCAACCCCAGGACTTATTCTTTATAAGCCTAGTACTTATTCTATCGGTGTCTTTTGCTGAACCGCCAGGTTACAGGGATGTAAACACACCAACACTGGTTGTCAAGTGATGGTGGGGGAAAAACACAGACACATAAGCATATACACATATATGTATATACGATGGGCTTCTTTCAATTTCCATTTACCAAATCCACTCTCAAGGTGCCATGCAGTGGGACTGAACCCAGAACCATGTGGTTGGTAAGCAAGCCACTTACCACACAGCCGCACCTATATACGCATATATAGATATAGGAGTTTTCAGAAAAAAAGGAGAACTCAGTACTATAGAAGAGATATCAACTGCAATTTCTATTTTGGTTGAGTCAGTCTCTAACGACTTCGAATTTTATCTTTAGGTGCACAAATCTTCAGATAAGTTACAACTTAGAGTAACAATGGAAAGTATATACATATAAATCATTGTGGATTCACAGAAGGAGACAATACATTATGAAGGACTCTTTCATACATTATAACAGAAAGGTTCTGATTTCCAGCACTCAGAGTTGCTCATCTCCGATCATCAACTGAGCCTGGCTTTCTTCTCAATCTCCACTGTCTGAATGTTATTTGAAAGTTTGGAGAAAATGCTTGTCCTTATGTTTTTTATTTAAAAACCTTTGTGCACAACACATGCAAAAATGATCACTTCAAGTTCACACATTTGATTCCATTTCTAGTTCTCTTGGTAATATTATTATAAATGTCTAAACTCCATACACGTGAAGTGATGAAATTGCATTGCTGTTTAAGCAATGTTCCAAAACAATACTTTTAACATTAACCACTCTTAAACACTGCGCGCTCTTAAAAACTATGCCATATGCCAACAGGCATATGGCGTAGTGGTTAAGAGTGCAGGCTATTAACCCCAAGATTCTGAGTTTGATTCCAAGCAGTGACCTGAATAATAATAATAATAATATTAATAACAACATCAAAAAATACCTTTGGATTGAGAACCCAGGTTTGAAATTTCCCCAAGACACCTGAAGAAGGTTGGAGGGTATACCAGCCCAAAGGTCGTGTTAACAACAAACAAGATGGGGATAAATATCCGTCGAATGTAAATAATGTAAATAATGTAAATAATGTACATAATTCCTCATCTCTTAAATATAGAACTGTAATACTTTTAAGTTATAATTTTAATTAATGTCTATAATAATTATGGATGTGTATGTGGGTATTCATTTTGCATGTGCCTATGCAAACACTTACATGTACACATATGCACACACATGTATACATATATAAAGAATTATATATGCACATGTGGCATGTAAAATGCACCAACAGATTGTGGGCATTGCCAGCCTCACCTGGCACGTAAAAAGCACCCACTACACTCATGGAGTGGTTGGCATTAGGAAGGGCATCCAGCTATAGAAACACTGCCAGATCAGACTGGAGCCTGGTGCAGCCTCCTGGCTTTCCAGACCACGGTCGAACCGTCCAACCCTTGCCAACATGGAAAATGGACGTTAAATGATGATGATGATGATATATATGCATATGCTCACATAGACATGCACCCAGACATATTAAAACATATATCAATAAAAACTATTTACTGAATATGTCAAAACCAATTTTTTTTCTGAACCAGAACGAAATTGAAGGAAGCTTGTATTTGCATAAATGATGCTCATCTGCATACATACAATGCATTAACAACTCAGTTCTATTGTTCAAACTATTACTGTCTTGAGTCAAAATTCTCAATTTTTCACCCAAACAAAGGTCACACCGCATCTTTGATTTGAAGCTCCCATTCCTGTATGATTGTGCACTATCTACAATAGACCAAGGGATTTTGAATTCATGAGGACTTGTCCCTTGCAAGAACCATATAAACTTTGGCAAAGCCATAACACGTTATCTATTATCTGACAAATGAATGTTTGTGCTTGTAATAATGGTTCTCAAATGTATGTTCTGTTACTCCAGTATATGTTCTGGGCTCATTACTACTGCTTGATTCAACCTTGGCACTGTGTAGTATCGACTTTGCCTGACAGTTGATATGTGTGGACAGTTTTCACGAATTTTACAGTTGCATGATCTTTGTTAGCTAACTGTTTGCATCTCTCTTCTATTCAGTTTTGCAGCATTATAACCTCTGATACAAACCCCAAAAGATTTTTAAATAAACAGAAGAACCTAAAGATGTTTTTAAACTTTCATTTCATATTTCAAAATATCAAGCAGTGCCTATTTCAAGTTCGGCTTACCAGCTGATGATCAGAAATGAGTAACTCTGAGCCTTTCAGTTATAATGTATGTGTGTGTGTGTGTGTGTGTGCGTGCGTGCATGCATGTGTGTATGTGTGTCAGGTCACTTTCGAGTGCTACTGGTAACATGTAACCCAGTACAACCTGTTGCATGGTCGGGTCGTCGGCAACTAAACTGGCTCTCCCACCAAGCTTGTTTGGTGAGGAGGGTGTTTATTGGACACCCTGCAGGATGAAAAACAAAACCCGTCAAAGGGCGGAGGAACTCTTGAGAGTCAACGGCCATCCAATAAATGTTTTAAGGATGTATCATGCGCGGGGACATAGAAATAATTGGACTGAATACCCAATCGCGCAGTTAAACCATTGGGAGTGAAGGACTCCTAGCCTTTGTTAGAGCATCCTTCTAGGAGAAGGTAACTCAGGTAACTGGGATAACTCCGACATAAAACCTGCGGCTCAGTGGTTACCGATGATGTTGACTTGTTCTTCTTTTCGGATTATGGCTGCTGTTGCTTAGTGAGTGGGATTGACTCAGTGCACAGCCTTTCCTCACTTTAAAAAAATCTTCTTGCACAGGCATTGCACGATAACAACATTGATTAAGCTTCATGCAATGGCCATACTCGATAACAAGGGGGCAGCCACCATATATGTATGTACGTATGTATATTTTTACACACACACACACACAGATGTCTTGTATACATGTTTTGCTATGATTATCTGAATATGTCTTTATGCAATGCTTGTGCATATGTTTATATGTTTATAGTAGACTTCAGTATTATTTAAGTTCATTAATTTTTACATTAGGGCAATGGTTGAAAATTGTATATAAGAAGAGTCAACCTTGAATATTCCTTTCTCAGATGTTACAGATTCCAACTATTTGGCCATTTACATACAAATGACATAGTTGGTAACATCTCTTGGACCAGGTTGTTGGCAATATCAAACATCTTGACGATTGCCATGGTCCAGAAATGTGACACTGTATCATGTTACTCTCACACATACATTCATGCAAGCATTTATATTTCTTGAAATCAACTGAGATTGTTTACATTTTTGTTATCTGTTGCTCTTTGTGACAACAGGTATGTCATCAATTTTCCAGAGTACTAGTTTACTGGCTTGGTGACTGCATGCAGTACCTGTATAATAGAAAGTCAATGATGTACCTGTATTTTGTGGCTTATTTCTGTTAAACTCATACAAGTACGTATGAGATCTTATGTTCTAATTGTAATAATTTAATAATTTACATAGAATACTGTTAATCCTCGAGTATAATCCGCATTTTTTTCCCAAAATTTAAAGGTCAAAATCCCTAGTGAGTACTATATACGAGGTTAAAAATGATAATTATTTTCTAAGTAATGTCCGAGTCTATTTGCTGTCCGGCAATGTTTTTTCAGACGCATTTTGTGATGTCAGGCGCAAAAATACCTTAACCCTTTAGCATTTAAACCAGCCATATCCGGCCAAAAGTATTCTGCCTGTGTTATGTTCAAACTGGCCAGATCTGGTCTCTCACACTAACCCTACAATATCGTTTTAAAAATTAACAGCTACCTCATCAAAATCTCATAGCTACAAGATAATGCATGATTAGTTCAAAACAATGTGGATGAAAAAGCTTTAATTTTGGTAGAATAATGCGAACACTAAAGGGTTAAGCTAAGCCTGAAAGCAATGAAGTCTTAAAAGAATCATCCATAACTTGCAGTAAGCAACATTTATTAAACGTTATTACTGTTATTTTTTTATTTTCTGCAAACAAAATGCACAAAAAAGCTACATGTTTGCATTATGTTATATATACAATAATAATAAAGGACGTTACCGTATATATTTTTACAAACCAAGGACATTATATAGACCTCCTTGACCCAAGTTAGAGAAGCGGTGCGTATTATACACAAGGTTTAGGTTTTTCAGAGTTACAGCCCCCTAAAAATCCCCTGCGTATTATACTCAAGGGCAGACTATACTCGGGGATTTATGGTATTCAAACATGAATCAATAGAAAGAAAAAGGGCCAGTAATATACTACATCTATATTGAATTATGTTCCACCCCTATAAATTAGTGAGCTCTTCCTAATGCAAGAAACCAATATCATTAATATTTCAGCAGTTGTATTGTTGGAAGAGTTCCACTGCGAATTGAAGGTAGATCTGTATTCTTGAGTTATCTAGCATTGTATTTTGTAATGCATTGCAAGTACTCAATGTAATATGTATGTATGTAGTGCCCAGGAGAGTTTGTGTGTGTCTGTGAGGGTGTGTGCAAGTATGTGTGTTTGGGTCTTGGCAGTATAAATATATATATTTGGCTGCATCTGTTTTACCTTTCTCAAAGCACTCATTGTTATTGATAACTCTAGTTCCATATCTTTATATTTGGATAGTTTCTCAATTTCTTGCAAAGACATATTGTTGTCATCCATTTGAATAAATGTATTGAATACTAGATGCCTTTTCTTATCCTGGTGGTCTTTGTCAATAATATCTGGACAATTTGCCTGTCTGAGTAAACAGGCATATACCCAAGTATAGCTACTTTGTCATTCGCAGAAACCATTGGTTGTGTGTGTTTTTATACCATTTCCTTTCTGTGGTTATTTCCCAATGTTGATATAGCTTCTAATGCTTGAAAACTTCAAATATGCCATAGCTATACACACATATATATACATGTATGTATGTATGTAAGTGAAGGTGCGTGGCTTAGTGGTTAGGGCATTCGACTCATGATTGTAAGGTCGTGAGTTCAATTCCCGGCGACGCGTTGTGTCCTTGAGCAAGACACTTTATTTCACGTTGCTTCAGTCCACTCAGCTGGTAAACATTAGTAGTACCTGTATTTCAAAGAGCCGGCCATGTCACACTTTGTGTCATGCTGAATCTCCCTGAGAACTATGTTAGGGTACATGTGTCTGTGGATTGCTCAGTCACTTGCACGTTGTTCCATTGATGGTATCAGCTGGGACCCTCGTCGTCATAACCAAACGAGTGCTCCTATGTATGTATGTATGCATGTTTGTTTGTTTGTTTGTTGTTCTTTTTTTTATTGTTATTGTTGTGATTGGAGCTGGCAGAATTGTTAGAGCATTGAAAAAAATGCTTTGCAGTATTTTTTCCAGTTCTGTATATTCAAAGTTCAAATCCTACCAAGACTGACTTTGCCTGTCACCCCTCGGGGTTCAGTAAAATAAAACACCTGCTTGGTACTGGGGTGTGTGGTACTCACCCTCAAAATTGCTGGCTTTATGCCCAAATTGAAAACCATTATAATTACGATTGCCATTAGGTATGACAAGATGATACTACTTTCATTACACTTGTTCCATTTCTGGTGATGGTCACTATGTATGTATGCATGCATGCCTTTTTCACTAGAACTGGGCAGCAAACTACAATTATATTGATCATTTCCTTACAAATTCACATCTTTTACAGTTGTGTTCTGTATTGCCATTAACTTGATGTTTTTTGCAGTTTCTTTTTTTCATAGTTTCTGCTATGATTCATTCCTGAGCCACAGTCACAACCATTTGCTCACAGCTTTAATTCTAAGTCTCTCAGTCAGTGTTCAGTTTTGTTCTCTTATTCCACTTCTGCCTTACTTGTTTTATGGAGTATCAAAGCATGGAAAGGATTTCTGGAGTAATAACCTTTAGCACACAGCATTTTCTCTAGGATTGTTGCCCCTGCCCTGTTATTACAGGGGAGAAAACTCATATGATGGCATGATGCACCTAAAGTGTGCTAAAGGTTAATGATGAAGTATCATCATAATTATTGTCATTCAATGCCCATTTTCGATACTGGCATCAATCAGATGGCAAGCAACTGCGCTGTGTTGTACTCCTGTATTAGTTTTGATATCCTTTCTACAACTGGATGCCATTCCTAATGCCAACCACCTTACAGTGTACACTGGATGCTTTTTCATGCAACCAGCACTCGCGAGGTCATAATTTAACTTTCAAGAAAGCACAAGGGAAAGGAAAAGTTCCCCTCAACTAATGGTGGGTAGGGTTATCAAGAGGCAGGAAGATGGTTCTATACCAGGTGTTGAGAGGCTAAAAAGTATAACAGAGGAACAAGCCCAAGTGTCTTGCAGTAGAGGAGATGCATAACTACCCTATATTATTATTGGGATGGGGTGAGATGGAAGTGGTTGAAAAGAAACTAGAGATAGTGGTGGTTACATGCCAGAGCATCTTGTAGTTGCGGAATATTACATCATGAAGAATATTTGTGGCATATTAATCATCAAGTATATTTGTGGAATATTAAACTATGGAGAGTATTTGTAGAGCATTATTAATCATGAAGAAGATTTTGTCAACAGCTCAGCATGACAATTTTTATTTCCATTTGTAATTTACTTTTAAGTTTTTTTTAAGACTATGATTCTTTCAGTTTAATATCATCATCATCGTCATCATCGTTATGTGTAGACATGTTTAAGTGTTACCATTTCTGTTCTTGCCATATTCTAAAACATCTTGTCTAAACTTTTTTATGCAATATTTAATGGCAAAGAGAAAAACAGGATGGAAAAGAAAAATTCCATAAGCTCACATTTGTGTTCTTGTGTATACACATGCACACACGCGCACACACACACACACACACACACACACACACACATACACACACACACACCACACACACACACACAACAAACATGTGTACATGTACATTGCTGATTGTGTGTGTGTATATGTGTGGGTGTGTGTGTATCTGTAGTAAAATAACATAATTGAAAAGTTCTTTTCTCTTTATAAGCTATTCAAAACCACTCTAATTCTAAAAGGTGGTAAGATTTCACAATTGACACGCACTGCGAGCATCTTATGTATATACCTTTTAAGAGATTTCTTATAGTGACCGGCACCAGAAATGCAACAAATGCAATGACAGTGGTTTCACCTTGCCGTACCTAATGGCAATAGTAATAATAATAATAATAATAATAATAATAGTAATAGTAATAGTAATAATAATAATAATAATAACCTAAGATGGAAGGATGAAAATATAAGAAAAGCCATTTCTTTTAACTAATGTTTCTCTGTCAGGCTAAATTTCTCTTTTACATTCGTGTTTTTAATATTTAACTGCTTAAATGTAATTTTGCTATAAAAAGAAATAGAAAGAAATTATTCTTTATCATGGAACTCTATATTTTTGTTTGGTTTTATAAGAAAAGAACTGACTGCCATACTATAAGTAAACTGCCTGCATGTTAGCAGTTGGGTCAGGGTGTTCGGCTATCACTCCTCTTCTCTTACAACCTCACATACTTTCTTCACGCTCTTATCTCTTTTCCCCACCACTACCATAAAGGTAAAGTTACCTACTTGAGTCGTACTGACTCACAAGGGCCGGTTTCCTGGTTTTATGGTGTATATATTCTGTACCTGGACGGGACACTAGTCCCTCACAGGATTACTCATTTTTGCCAGCTGAGTGGACTGGAGTAATGTGAATGAAGTATCTTGCTCAAGAACACAATGTGTCGCCCAATCCAAGAATCGAAACCATAACTTATGATCACGAGTCTGACACTAACCACTAAGCCATGTGCTTCCACCAGCACTACCATGCTCATACTCTTTCTTTTTTCACTCTCTTGTTCATCTTCTCTCTTCTAGCCATCCTCTCAGTCAAATATTCCTTGAAAAAACAAAAAACAGACCAGTATAGAGTAGGAAGGGTTTTTTTTAGTTTTGTAAGGGACAAGACAGTCCTAGTAGTGCTGATGCCATTATAAAATGCACCCAGTGCAGACTGGGTGTGCTATTTAAGCTTTATTGATAGCCATGTTGACATGACACCTTAACCCTTTCGTTACCAACCCGGCGGAAACCGGCTCTGGCTCTGAGTGCAAATGCCTTGTTTACATAAGTTCTGAATTAAAATCTTCCAGCAAACCTTAGTCACAATTTATGTTCCTAACACTAGCTGAATGATAACCAAGTAATTTTACTAAATTTTTTGTTATATTTAAAGTTATTGAAAGAAACAGAGCATCTCAAAATAAATACAGTAACGAAAGGGTTAAAATACCATACAAAATATAAATTTTTGTCTGTAATGGTAAATCATACTGAAATTATGGATTAAATTAAAGCTTTAAACAATAAATCTGTAAAGTATAAAGCCTTAAATGTACTGGGTCAATAAGGGTGCTTTTAAATGGTTGTTTCACCTGCAAGAAATAGCAGCAACATTTCAGAACAAACCCTGCTATTTTGAATAAGCAAGTATAACCTGAATGATATCATCTTACACATACCTAAAGACACAGTAGATGGTCTGCTTGATAAAAATCCAGCCTAGGGCTAAACAATAGCAATCAGCCTCCAATTATCTTTAATAATCAGGATTAAAGAGAAGGTTCTGCCAGTCTGTCTTTTCCCATGACTAAGAGGTATCATGTCATATTTCAAGTGGAGGATGTTAGGTTAACTTGTATAAAAGATTGAGCATACGTGAGCTGAAAGAGCAACTGGGTAGTACCCGTGTGAACACCCAAAGTCTCAAAGTGTGAAAGGGATGTAATTGCAGCTGCCTAGACATGTAAATTTTGAGTGAAATGTATGAAATATTCTTTTCTACTCGAAGCACAAAGCCCATAATTTTTGGGGAGGGTACAGTCGATTAAATCAACCCCAGTAAGCAACTGATACTTAATTTATTGACCCTGAAAGGATGAAAGGCAAAGTCGACCTTGGCGGCATTTGAACTCAGAACGTAGAGACAGACGAAATACCTATTTCTTTACTACCCACAAGGGGCTAAACACAGAGGAGACAAACAAGGACAGACAGATGGATGAAGTCTATTATATCGACCCCTGTGCGTAACTGGTACTTAATTTATCAACCCCGAAAGGATGAAAGGCAAAGTCAACCTTTGCGGAATGTGATCTCAGAACGTAGTGGCAGACGAAATACCACAAAGCATTTTGACAAGCATGTTAATGATTCTGCCAGCTTACTGCCTCAAATGTATGACATATTGCCAGTGGGAATTGCCCGTGAGAGAGAAAAACATGGTGAAGCAGTGAAGCAAAGTATTTCCACACCAGAACTCGCAGATCAGATGGCAAATGATGGAAGAAAACTATACCAACCGATATCAGCCTGGAAAATGAATGGGAAAGAAGAACAAAGAAGAAAATAACATTGGTAATGATGTAAGCTGTATGTTTGTTGTGAAAGAAAGGTAAAACAGCGACTCTTTTACTTGTTTCAGTCATTTTACTTGTGCACCACCTTTAGTCAAGCAAATCGACCCCAGGACTTATTCTTTATAAGCCTAGTACTTATTCTATCAGTCTCTTTTGCTGAACCGCTAAGTTACAGGGACATAAACACACCATCATCGGTTGTCAAGCAATTTTGGGGGGACAGACACTGACACACAAACATATACACACACATATATATATATATATATATATACATATATACGACGGGCTTCTTTCAGTTTCCGTCTACCAAATCCACTCACAAGGCTTTGGTAGAAGACACTTGCCCAAGGTGCCATGCAGTGGGACTGAACCCGGAACCATGTGGTTGGTAAGCAAACTACTTACCACACAGCCACTCCTGTGCCTGTGATACTTACAGCACCTAGGTTTCCCATGCAGTCACCCATCTAGGTACTCACTAGGCTCGACGTTGCTTAACTTCGGTGATCAGACAAGAATCGGTGCTCTCAATGTGATATGGCCGTAAGCATTTCTGACGAAAATTTTCTTGACTCTGGAAGGATGATTACCAAAATTGTCATCAATGAAGTCAGATTGGTGAATCAATAAATGTCTGTTTCAACAGCATTACAGCATCCACCAGTCAGTCAACAACCATGGGTGGGTTTCTTGAAATACATATGGATAATATCATGTCAACTAGATTAATAACTGATGGAGACCCCCTTTGGTCACAAAGACCATGGGATTGCACCTAGAAAGTTACCCTTCGAGGCACAAGTCTGGGCAAGGTTGTTTATGGAAGACCAGTCGTCACCCATCCATACCAGCCTCTCTTCTCCACACCACAGGTGTTATCCAAGGGAAAGACAAAAGGCGATACAGAATGGCACCAGTGATGTCACAACTCATTTCTACAGCTGAGTGAACTGGAGCAACGTGAAATAAAGTGTCTTGCTCAAGAACACAACACGCAGCCCGGTCCGGGATTTGATCTCACAACCTCACGGTTGTAAGCACGACGCTCTAATCACTGAGCCATGCACCTTCAAAATAACTGATGTAACTAATTACATATCAACTAGATTAATAATTTGTGGATGAGAATGATATGCACTGATTAAGGGAAAAAGACGGTTTTCTTTGTTATCTGTGTTGTTCCTTCTCGAGCCATGCCTGGCTCATAAGGGCCGGTTTCCCGGTTTCATTGGCATATAGGTTCCCCACCTGGACAGGGTGCCGGTCTATCGCAAGTGAGCTGCAAGATGCAAGAGAAAAGAGTGAAAGAATGTTGTGGCTAAAGAGTCGACAGAAGTTCGCCATTACCTTCTGCTGGAGCCGTGCGGAGCTCATAAACACACACATCGCCCAGTCTGAGTTTTGAACCCACAATCCCTCGACCGTGAGTCTGCTGCTCTAACCACTAGGCCATGTGCCTCCACATTTTGTCTCTGTAGCAAAAGAACAGCAGTATCTCACAGATTCATGAAGTTGATCTTCAGTTTTTTGCAGGATGATTATCTAAAGTAGGATGGGAGAGGAATTTGAGAGTTCCTAAAGATTGGATTTTATTGGAGAAAAAAATTAGGCAATGAGTTCATGGGGTCTGAGAAGTGAGACCCTACAGACGAGTGGCAGAGGGATGCCTACATTAACTATGTTATTGTTGTTGCTATAGCTGTTTTAGTTTCAATCCAAGTGAGCTCTGACTAAACAGATTTATGACTTACATTAGTCAATGTCCTCTTCTTCTATTAAGACAATAGCACATGATTTGAGGGAGATTTGATTGCTACTTTTAGCAAATTGGGAGTACTTGTAGAAGCTTCCTTGTTGGTATATACAAAGTGGGTTTGTAATGAGGTGTTATGGCAATGAGCTGGCAGAATTGTTAGCACGCCAGGCGAAATGCTTAGTGGTATTTCGTCTGCCATTACGTTCTGAGTTTAAATTCCACTGCGATCAACTTTGCCTTTCATCCTTTTGGGGTCGATTAAAAAAGTACCAGTCATTCACTGTCCTCGTTTGTCCCCTTTATGTTTAGCCCCCTGTAGGCAATAAAGAAATAAAATGAGGTGTCATGCCATTGACCAGTTCAGAATAATATAAGATGTAGTTGTAGTGAAAGCAACAAAGAGAACACATAACACTCTGGTTGGAGAGTCAAGAATCAATGTTTTGTTTTCTATGAAAGCAATGTAGCACAGTAATTCCAAAAGTATGGCTCTTGTCTTTTCACAGGTATTGCATTTGGATTATTGCAGGCTGTAGCACTTTCATGGATAGCACAAAAACTTATTTACTTTGTTTATTCGACTAGTTTATCTGTGTATGTAAAAAAACATTTAAGACATAACAAAATCTTTGTATGAAGTTTGTATGGAACAAAAACTGAAGAAAACAGTAGTTTTATGGATTATGTTTGCTTTGCTCTTCTTCAAGTTTTTTATACAGTTTGCAGTGAGATCTGTGACATCTAAATGGCTGCCGTACCTGATGAAAATCTTTTTCAATCGTTGCAATAAATCATTTACAAGCAAGACTCTTCTATATATATTTTTTCATCAATACTCGTTTTTGTAAGTTTAATATAATGAAAATTTGAGTTTACGGTGGTTTTTTTTTTTGTCACATTTGTTGTGTCTCAAGACACCTGGCAATGATTTTTTTTTATGAGCGCTACTACAAGATGTTCAAAACCAAGATCTTGAACTCTTGTTCTGAAAATATTCTACATATGTTTATCACTGCATTGATCAGAATATTCCATGTTGTTATACACTGCTGGTTACAATGCATTTCTTCACATTGCAAGAAATAGCAGCAACATTTCAGAAGAAACCCTGCTGTTTTGAATAAGCAAGTATAACCTGAATGATATCATCTTACACATACCTAAAGACACAGTAGACGGTCTGCTTGATAAAAATCCAGCCTAGGGCTAAACATTAGCAATCAGCCTCCAATTATCTTTAATAATCAGGATTAAAGAGAAGGTTCTGCCAGTCTATCTTTTCCCATGACTAAGAGGTATCATGTCATATTTCAAGTGGAGGATGTTAGGTTAACTTGTATAAAAGATTGAGCCTAAGTGAGCTGAAAGAGCAACTGGGTAGTACCCGTGTGAACACCCAAAGTCTCAAAGTATATGTGTGTGTATATATATATATATATATTAAATAATAATAATAATAATAATAATAATAATAATATAAATAATATATAAATATATGCATATATATACATGCATCTATGTACATACCTACATATATATGTATATATACATGCGTATATGGGTACAGGACATTAAAAAAACGTTGAACACAATGAGAAACGAAAACATAAAAACAAAAACATAGAAAACGAACTTTTTTTCGAACAATGAAAAAAAAACAAATTGAGAAGTGAGACATGCAACATAAAGAATATTCCCCTTCATCAGTCGTCCCTGTTTCATGTACTCTGCATTTCGAAGGCAAGGATCGAACACCATGCATCCTTTTCCAAGTAAGTTATATATATATATGTATATATATATATAGAGAGAGAGATAGAGAGAGAGAGAGAAAAGAAAAAGGAATTAAAACGTCCAAGCAGATATCAATAAAACGCACAGTTGGTTAACAGTATCCAACAATTAGACACCAGTAAATGTAAGTAGAATACACATCCATTGTAAATCCTCATGTGTGACCAGTAAATACAAATGTTCTTTAGCAGAATTTCAAGAAATTCAGAGTATTTGACAAGAAAAAATATACAGGTAGGCATAGGAGTGGCTGTGTGGTAAGTAGCTTGCTTACCAGCCACATGGTTCCGGGTTCAGTCCCACTGCATGGCACCTTGGGCAAATGTCTTCTACTATAGCCTCAGGCTGACCAAAGCCTTTTGAGTGGATTTGGTAGACGGAAACTGAAAGAAGTCTGTCGTGTATATGGTGTTAATCCAAACATGAACAAAGAGAAAACACAACAACGCAAGGGTGTGGAACAAGTATAGTGTTATTGGACGCTCAGGAAAGGAAATATATATATGTGTGTGTGTGTGTGTGTGTATGTTTGTGTTTGTCCCCCCTACATCACTTGACGACCGATGCTAGTGTGTTTACTTCCCCGTAACTTAGCAGTTCGGCAAAAGCGACCAATAGAATAAGTACTAGGCTTACAAAGAATAAGTCCTGGGGTCGATTTGCTTGACTAAAGGCGGTGTTCCAGCATGGCCACAGTCAAATGACTGGAACAAGTAAAAGAGTAAAGAGAAAGACAGAGAAAATTGCATCTTTTTTACAGATCTCATTTTATAAAGCTGGTAATTGTTTTTATTGCATTAAGACACACACACACACACACACACACACACAAAATATTATAAATATTAATATTAATATTTCTGAAAATATATGCTAACACAACATTTTCAAAGTGATCCAAAATTAATGAAATTCAAATTGAACATAAGAAAAATGTTCATTACATAAACGCCTACAAAAAGAACACTTAGAAGGAATCTAATTTTAGACATTGCTGTATTCAATTAATGGTGATGTCAGATAAGAAAATTAAAAAAACAAGCATAAGAATTCTACATTACGACAATTAGACACATAGAGAAATATATATGTGTATATATATATACATATATATATATATATATACACAGGGTGTTTCAAAAAATTTGATATTATTTGAGATGTAAATATCACAGAAACTACAGAGCCAAAGCAAATGAAACTCAACAGACTTAATGTTGAGCAACATAATATTTATTCTTCCAGCTTTGAATGAGAAATTCAAAGGTTTGTGGATTCCATGAATGATTTCAGAAATGTTCAATATGTGCACCACCTGAGACATGGCACATGTAAAGTCAGTAGTCCAGCTCCTCCCAAATACACTGTAGCATGTCTTGGGCAACAGTCTCCAGTGTGGTAGTGCTTGAGTTCCTCTAAGTTTACAGGAAGAGTGGGGACATAGACTAAGCCCTTCACATAGCCCCAGAGAAAACAATCGCAAGGTGTCAGGTCAGGTGAATGTGGTGGCCATTTCAACAGCATATCTCCCTCACAGATTGTCATTGAGATAAGCCGGCACAGTGAGAGTCCAGTGAGGTGGAGCCCCATCCTGTTGAAAAACGAAGTCTTCATGTTCATTTGCAATGGGTTTCATTAGCAAGCGTTTCCTCAGGATGCATCAAACTGTCATTAGAGGAATTTGGGTTTCCAGACTTGTTCTTATGGACTTCTTGGGGCTTCACAAGAGTGTTTGGCAAACCCGCTTGACCATCTCTTCCAATGTTAGTGGTCATCCAGATCCTTTTGCCCTTCACCAACAGCCTTCCTCTTTGAATTTTTTGTGCCATATACAAATTTGCATTGCTAAGTCACTTTTTATTACACAAAACTGTAAAAAAAAAATGGGGATAAATTTACAACTGGGACTTTCACTAGCTAGAGATTTGATCTGTGGCTCTCAGTATGTTGTCCCAAAATATATCCAGTTCTCTTCTGTGCTATACATCTCTGTCTCACCCCACCTTTTTACCAAAAGCTCCAATGAGAACATCTCTAAATTTCTGACATTTTTACTTCCATATCATCCTTTTCCAGACTGGTCTGGTTTCTCAACTGGGAAGTCACTAATCAGTTGGGTTGTATATTCTTTACCAGAGAAAGACTTTGGATTCATAGTCATCTGTCTATCCTTTTTATCTAGTAAAAATGTAATCAATCTAGCTTGTGTCCCCATCAAACTGATAAGGGATTGAGTGGCTGGCTAGTTTGCAGCAATTACTTTTACAGATCATCAAGTCATTTGCATTCCAGAACCCCAGCAGCCTTGTTCCCACTTCATTTCTAGGAGAAAAACTTCATGTACACTCTGGAATCTTACAGTACCCACCCCATCTCTGTTGCCTACTCTAGAGAATTTGCATCTTTGTTCCTTGCTTGCAAAGAGTCTAGCTGAAGCTGCCCTCCATCTTAGCTTGTGCATACAGCACACATCTACACACCACTGCTCTAACATTTCAACAGTTTCACTGGACCTACATTTCTTTGTGCCAGCATTGATTGTGGACTTGATCAGAAAGGAGAGTGAGTAGTTAGAGGACTGTTGTCAACATCAGAACATGAAGAAGACTTGTGCCAACAATTGTCAGCTGACAGAGGGCTCTTATGCATGTCCAATTAATTTAAACAAACAATTACTACTCAATAAATTACAACTTTCCCTCTATCCTTCAAGCCATCAAGGGTCAGTATGTATGTACAAAGAGAAGGAAAAGCAGAAAAAGAAGAGAGCAAAAGGGGAGGTGGGGATCCTCTGGCTAACTGGAAGAAAGAAGAGAAGAGGGTGCCTGGCAAACAATGTCAGGGAGAAATGGCAATGATGAGTGTCCATGTACTCTCCCTCACACACATACTTTATATACATATATACACTCCTCAAATACACTCACATATAAGTATGGTATAATAGAAGGGTGTATACCCATACACCTTACCTTTGCATAGAAGAAGTAATGATTTTCCAAGGGAATAAATCTTGAACATCTTCACTAAAGTTGGCAGTGAGCATTGAAGAAGTGGATAAAAAGGTATATCCCAACAAGACCCTGTGAACATTTAATTAACCATACCATATACAAGCTAAACTTTAGAGTAATATTGATGCTACCATTTCATTTATTTCTAGCAGTTTGAGTGACCAGATAAGGCTTCCGCCTTAACTCTCAGACTTTAAATAGTTTCTGAACATAAAGAAGTAACCTTGACTTTGGAAAACTGTGTTTACATTGTCATAAAAACGATAAACGTCGCCTTTTTCAAGCCTAGCAGGCTCATGGGCCCTGGCTCCTGGTTTCTGTGGCATATGTGTTCCCCCCAACTGGACGGGATGCCAGTCCATTGCAGCATTACCCAAGAAACAGGAAGAAAGAGTGAGAGAAAGTTGTGGTGAAAGAGTACAACGGGTCGCTACCACCCCCTGCTGGAACCTTGTGGAGCTTTTAAGTGTTTTCGCTCAATAAACACACACTACGCCCGGTCTGGGAATCGAAACTACGATCCTCTGACCACAAGTCCACTGCCCTAACCACTGGGCCCTTGCACCTCCATTTACATTGTCATAACTGTATATAAAGGTTTGTGGAGTTTGAAAAGAAAGATCATCTAGGATATTTCATATCTATTTCAAACTTGGTAAACATATATGTTTATCGTTGGAGAACAGAGTTAGGCAATACTCACCATGAGTTCATACTCTTACTTCATTTAGAATCTACGGCCCCAGTTTTAGAAATGGTATAAAAATTCTAAAAGAGATATGGCATCTATAATGATTAGCTTGAAGAATTACATTGAAGCATCTTAACTGGATTCAGTTATAAGTAGCAAGGGTTCTACACTGGTTGCGGGGCAGTGCACACGACATTCAAAGGCCTCCTGAGACTGGATGATGTTAATGGCAATAATGATTGTTATAGTAACGGTGATGAAATTGGTGGCAGCGGTGGTGGTGGTGGTGGCGGTGGCGGCGGCGTTTTATCTGAAAAAGTAAGCTGACTTGAATAACATTTAAGATTATTAAAAATGAACAACTC
>NC_043005.1:99451315-99468815 GCF_006345805.1 Octopus sinensis | reverse complement strand
GGGTTAGAAACCAGTACAGGTTTTGGAATTACATAATAGCATTGCAAATCAAAATAGAAACAATAGGAAAGATAAGTGATTGTAACTGTAGAGTAGCTGATAGCTGTCTGTTAAATGAGTACTGTTTACATAAAAGCATCATTTACAAATACACTGTAAGAATGCATAATGCATGTAAATATTACATTGGCTCAATAACAAATTATCTTAAGAAAGGATTTTATATGCACTGTCAGTCATTCTCTGGCTGTATCCTTAAACACTCAACCCATCTCACAGAATATGCATTTGATTTAGAATCTAAGGGTATAAGATTATAAGTTGAAATGGAGCATAATAAATTCAGTTGAAGAAGAAAGACTGCTATTTATGTACACATGAAGCACTTGAGATATTAAGGGCCATTCAAAATCTATTAACCAAAAAGAATGATATTGTAATTCATCGCAGGCAGAAATACACTTGGACTTTTAATCATTAAACAGTTCTAAGAAATTATTTATATAGTTAAGATAATAGTGATACTGGGTAGTATCTACTTGAATCACATTACAGTACAACTTCCATATTTACAAATGGGTATATACAGGTACAGATGAACTTCTCTAAATCTACTTATAAATATTAACATTATCAATAAAATAGATTCAAAATGAAGATTTACATTTATAGTAAATCCTAAACGTTGGCTTCATATAGTATATTAGTCATTGATTGAGTTGGTTTCCCTTAGTCTTTCTAATTCACCAAATTCTTTTATATTTGCTCATCTTACTCCTTCTTCCAAGAATATTGCATTACTACTGCAGTCAATTATATGTGCACAGATTGTGCAATTTCTATGTGTCTTTATCTAAAATCTATTTGAATACGAAATATATGACATTATTAAATTTAAGTAACATTCCAGTGACTCCCTATTTTTAACTCAGTATTACTAAAGTCACTGAGATTGTCATTCTCATAATGATCCAATCAACTGATCTTAATTAATCAATTATTCTAACAACTAACTTATCTTGTATTGACTGATACATATATTCGTTTGGTCATTGTATTTATGGATTGGACAGATATGCCATAAGGCATTGTTTTATATTTGTTACAGGCAGATACCTTTCCAGGTACTTACCTGTAGTGTTTCTCAAGTACAGGATCTTTATATATTGTTATATTTCAAGACGGTCATTTTTTTTGTTTTTGTTTTTTCTTGGCCAAATACACACATGCACTGTATATTCATTCTTTACTTTAGTTTTTTTATTGTTCTTATTTCATGTTCTTTGTCTGAAATCTTTTGTCACGCATCTTGTGACCTCCTCAGTGACTCTCCCTCCCATGTATCTCATGAGGAGATACCTAGGATGGAGAGTTGCTGAAGAGGTCATAGGATGTGTGACAAAAGATTTCAGATAAAAAGGACACTAAAATAAGAACAATAATAAAGCCGAAGTGAAAAACAAATATACAGTGTGTAGGAGTGGCTGTGTGGTAAGTAGCTTGCTTACTGACCACATGGTTCTGGGTTCAGTCCCACTGTGTGGCACCTTAGGCAAGTGTCTTCTACTATAGCCTCGGGCCAACCAAAGCCTTGTGAGTGGATTTGGTAGATGGAAACTGAAAGAAGCCCGTCGTATATATGTATATATGTGTGTGTGTGTGTGTGTATGTTTGTGTGTCTGTGTCCCCCTCCCCAACATCACTTGACAACCAATGCTGGTGTGTTTACGTCCCCATAACTTAGTGGTTCAGCAAAAGAGACTGATAGAATAAGTACTAGGCTTACAAAGAATAAGTCCTGAGGTCGATTTGCTCGACTAAAGGCAGTGCTCCAGCATGGCCACAGTCAAATGACTGAAACAAGTAAAAGAGTAAATGAGTGCATTTGCTTATTTAGCAAAAAAAAAAGGGAGAAAAATGACCATCCCAAAATACAACAATATCTGTTTCAACACATGATTTCACATCAAGAATCTTGCAAAACAAATACATAAATGATCTTTGTAGATATTCTTTTCTTTTCCCCACTTTCTTCCTTTTTCTTGTTCCTTTCCTTTCTTGCCTTGCAACTTACTTGGCAACTTCACAAGTTCTAGTGGCATGTAAAAAGCACCCACTACAGAATCCTGCTAAAGCTGACGCTGGGGCTTAATGCAGCCTTACGGTTAGCCAGATCCTATTAAAACATCTAACCAATGCCAGCCTGGAGAAAACGATCATTAAATATTGATATTGATAATGATGATATATGTGTATGTAACAATATATACATATGTGTATGTAACTATATGAATATATATACATGTACAGAAACAAGCTTGCACAGTCATTAACATACCAGACCATATGCTTAGCAGCATTTGGTTCGTCTTCACATTCTCAGTTCAAATTCCACCAAGGCCAACTTTGCCTTTCTTCTTATCAGGGTCGATGAAATAAGTACCAGTTGATCACTGAGGCCAATGAAATTGACCAGCCCCACCCCCAAAACTTCAGTCCTTTTGCCAATACTAGAAAGGATATGAATGTGTGTGTGTGTGTGTGTGTGTGTGTGTGTGTGTGCATGTGTGTGTGCATGTGTGTCATTATCATCATATGTGTTCACTTTCCATGCCAGATTAGTTTCGGCAGGTTGTCATCAGCCGAGCCAGTTTGTACTCAGAATTACTGCCATCCTAATTGGGTTTGAGTACCCTGAAGCTATAGAGGACGTATTGTAGTAAGAATATTAATAAGTACATTTGTGTGTGTCTGTGTATGTGTGTGTGTGTTTGTGTGTGTGCACTTAATGAGTGTGAAAGTTTGGCTTGAAATAATATCACTATAAAAGCACCCAGTACAGTCTGTGGAGTGGTTGGCATTAGGAAGGGTATCCAGCCATAGAAACCAAGCCAAAAATGACTATAGAATTGGGTGCAGCCCCTGGCCTTACCAGTTCCTGCCAAGCCATCCAACCATGCGATCATGGAAAATGGACATAAAATGATGATGATGATTTCTCTATGAATCTCTATGAAACCTAATTTAACCCGGGGTTCCACATGCACCCTAGAATGATCCATCCACTAAAGAAAAGAAATGTGTCTGTAACAAGGAGGATTCAATAAAGAGCCTAGGAGCTGTAATGTATTGGTAAAGAAAAAAAAAAAGAAACATTGATAGTTGAGTAGGAGAGATAAAGGGTGATACAGAAATCTAAAACTTGCTGCTGGTTTGTAATAGGAAATCTTTTCCTTCTATATTAGGCAGGTATTGATAACTTTCTATTGAACAGTGGCTCCATTTGTTATCATATAATATGCACACACACTCACACAGTCAATGCTGATGATGAACTAAAAGAACTGATGTGAAATAAAAGTCAGGAGAATAACCCCAACTATTTTTTGGCATGGTGGTATATCTGTCAAACTGACAGCAAACTCATTTGACCATTATTAAAGTTCTCATCCAAGTTCGTGAACTTCAGTCCCCATAGTATTAAGAAAAAATATGTAGCATCTGATGGCCACAGAGAAAATATTTTTTTAATTCCCACAGGTGACCTAATTTGAATATTGATATTGGTTTTGATAACTGTAAAGACATTTAGAAGACAACTGACGCAGTGGGAGAGTTTTTGCAGATTTAGTATATTAAAGTATGCATGTATCAAAATGTATAGAATTATGCTATGGTATATCTCTGGGAATTTACATTCTGAGTTCAAATTCCACCGAGGTCGACTTTGCCTTTCATCCTTTCAGGGTTGATAAATTAAATACCAGTTGTATATTGGCGTCAATCTAATTGACTGGCCCCCTCCCCCAAAATTTTGGGCCTTGTGCCTAGAGTAGAAAAAGATATATCTCTGGGAATATATTCCAAGTTTACTGTGTAGTGCCAAACTGTCTGTGGTAGCAGACTTTGTTAAGCTTATTTAGATTCACATACTTCGTTTTTTCTTTCAGTCACTGAATTGTGGCCATGCTACAGCACTGCGTTTTAGTTAGACAAACCAGCCCCAGTACATTTTTTGTTTTAAATCTGGTACTCATTCTGTCACTCTCTTTTGTTGAACCACTAAATTATGGGACGTCAGCAAAGTAATACCAGTTGCCAAGTGTTGTGGGAGACAAACACAGATACAGACACATGTATACACAAACTATATATACATATATATATACACATTCTCCATATAAAATTAGTGTACATTTAAACACAAAATTTTATATAGAGAATATGTTGTCTATTGACTTTTTATACATGTTTGACAACTGGTAGCGAAATTTCTAAAAAAAATTTGCTACCCTATATATTTTACATACACACACACACACACACATATACATATATATGCATATACCTATATATATATGCATATACCTATATATATATATATATATATATATATATATACCATCATCATCATCATCATTATCTTTTAACATCCATTGTCCATGCTGGCATGTGTTGGATGGTTTGACCAGAGCTGGTGAGTTCAGGAGCTGCACCAGACTCCAATCAGATTTGTCATAGTCCCTATGGCTGGATGCCCTTCTTAATGCCAACACTTTATGCAGAGTGTGCTGGGTACTTTTATGTGGCACCATACAGGCACTTTTGTGGCACTTTCACAAGCACATTACACCACCAGAGTGACTGGTCTTAACTCTTCTGTTGTGGAGTACAGGTAGTTTAGAGTACAGCAAGACACCAGGCATCTCAGTTGTTTCTCATCTCACTTGAAAGGTTCAGAATCCTGAGGTTGTTCTTCAGGACAGGCTTTCTCACAGTTTCCGTTGATCAGATATACTGGCAGGGCATTGATTGGCCCAGTGCTTATAGTAGAGGAGCCTTGCCCAAAATGCTGCAGAATGAGACTGAAAGAAAGTTTTGAAATGTTTAAACGTGGCAGATGCCAGGGCCGCCTGACTGGCGTCCGTGTCAGTGACATGTAAAAGCACCAACTGATCGTGGCCATTTGCCAGCCTGCTCTGGCCCCTAAAACATACCCACTATACTAATGGAATGGTTGGTGTTAGGAAGGGCATCCAGCTGTAGAAACACTGCCAAATCATATGAGAGCCTGGTTCAGCCTCCATGGCTTACCAGACCCCAGTTGAACCATCCAACCCATGCTAGCATGAAAAACGGACGTTAAATGATGATGATGATTCCTATGTGCAGGTGTGCTTGTGTGATAAGAAGCTTGCTTCTCAACTCTATGGTTCTGGGTTCAGTCCCACTGTGTAACACCTTGGGCAAGTGTTTTCTACTATAGCTGCAGAATGACCAAAGCCTTGTGAGTGGATTTGGTAGACAGAAACTGAAAGAAGCCCATCATGTGTGTGTGTGTGTATGTGCATGTGTGTGTGTATGTGCGTGTATGTGTGTGTATGTGCGTGTGTGTGTGTGTGAATGCATACATGTGCATATTTTGTACCTGTGCATCCCCACCAATCATCACTTGCCAATTGGTGTTGGTGTGCTTACATCCCCGTAACTTAGTAGTTCAGTAAAAGAGACTGATAGAATAAGTACTAGGTTTAAAAAATAAGTCCAAGGGTCGATTTGTTTGACTTCAAGGCAGAGCTCCAGCATGGCCATAGTCAAATGACTGAAACAGGTAAAAGAATAAAAGAATAAATTCCATTTTACTTTTGATGTTATGCGATGCTATGTTGGTGTCTTCATAATTAACATCACCGAAATAACCATTGAAATTATGTTGATAAATGAGGAACAAGTTTTGTACATTGGGGGCAATCAAATTGACTATAAACCATTTCCAAAATTTCAGACACTCTGCTTATGTAAGGAATCATAATTGTATATTATATTTCTTCTAATCAGATAATGGAATCAGTAGGCCTAGAAGTACATATAACTTTTTGAATTAACATTCCAGCCAGGAATCTCCTACACGAAGCTCACAATCACTTGAAATGCTAATGTATGGTTGGGACTTCATTTATTAACCAACAGAGAGATAAAAAGGTGTGTGTTGGACTAAAGACATATAGCCGCATACACACCTTCCTGCATCTGTTACTTACTATACTGTCTGTAACAGTATATTTCTTTGGTCCATGGCTTATGTGAATAAGAGAGAGTGTATGTATGTGTGACAGAGAGAGAGAGGGAGAGAGAGAGAGAATCCTCATTTGACTTCACTGTATTATGTCTACGTATCCTACTAAACCTGAGTTATGGCAAACTACATTTCGTCTCTTTCTCTCTCTCACACACTTTACACACACACACACACACACACACACACACACTAAATCATAAATCCAAAACAGAAGCACTCTCTAAGTTACAGAGCAGTAGAATATTTAGATAAAAATAATTATCGCTGGTCTATGAAGTTACCATGGATAACCCCATAGACTGGTCGTAACTATCTTGAAATATATATGTATATATAACATATATATGTATATATATATATATATATATATATATATATATATATATATATAGAGAGAGAGAGAGAGAGAGAGAGAGATAGATAGATAGATAGATAGATAGATCTACTCACATACACACACAAACATATGCATATGTGTGTCTCCATGTATGTTAGTACATTTATTGATGTCTGACTGGTTAATACTGACTCTTTACTTGCCATGCTGTCTTCATATTCCAGCATTAAAATATACGAAATCAGATTTTACCCAATTTAATTTAACTGTAGTAATTAATAAAGATTCTACTGTTAATACCGCTGCTGCCACTGCTACTACTACAACTACTACTACTACTACAAGTTATGATGGTCAGTCCTGTCAATCCTGATTTATGAGTGTTTGAATGAAAGGGTTTTGAAAAAAGATTAAAAACGAAAGGGTTTTCATCTATTTGTGATGGATGTATGAATGTAATTTGAACCCAGGTCTAGATTTTGCTATGGGACAATGGTGATTTGGATTTTGCCTGGGATTGGACAAATATGTCTTCTCATTATAGAATATAATTCTTTTATTGTTCGTTTTTTTTTTTTTTTAACTTTCTCAAAATTAGTTACAATAATAATAATCCTTTCTACTAAAGGCATAAAGCCTGAAATTCTGGGGAAAGGAGCTGGTCAATTACATCGACCCCAGTGTTTCACTGGTACTTAATTTATCGACCTCAAAAGGATGAAAGGCAAGGTCAACCTCAGAATGTAGCCACAGACGAAATACCAGCAAGCATTTCGTTCAGTGTGCTAACGATTCCGCCAGCTCACTGCCTTCAGTTATAGTAATAATAATAATAATAATAATGATATAATCTTCTTTACATCCCATTCTGCCACTAGTTTTTGAGATTCACCTTCTTGAAATCATTTCGCCCACTTCTTCCCATGTCTTCCTTGCTCTTTCTCTTCTAAAGATTCTTTCTGTTTAGACCACTTGGTACTGATTTACTAAGCTGTCATCCACTATACATTATATGTTCACACCAGCACAGTCTTCTCTCGTTTACACTACATCTGCTTTCTCGTACACCCAGTCTTTTCCTCCGCTTCTTTGTTCTCGGTTATTCATATTCGCTTACATTTTCACAGCCAGAGGAGCCTTCTTGCTTCATTTCATTCTAGCCTTTGCTTATCCGTCACAATTAATTTTCATATGTTATTACCATGAAACATCACACTTCATACATAATTATCATACAATCCGTCCTTCATTTAGCATGTCTGTGGCTCCAACAAGGATAATAGCTCCCCAAATTTATCCAAACTAGATTCTTTTTAGAATATTTCCAGAATATTTTTCAGTCAAGCTAAATTTTTCTTCATCAGGCAAGTCTGAAAACAAAACTACCTCCACTGCTAATTAAGTCATCGAGATAACAGAAACTCACACAGAATTTAGTGAGCATTTATCATCATCATCATCATTTAACGTCCACTCTCCGTGCTAGCATGGGTTGGACGATTTGACTGAGGTCTGGCAAACCAGACTCCAATCTGATCTGGCAGAGTTTCTACAGCTGGATGCCCTTCCTAATGCCAACCACTCCGAGAGTGTAGTGGGTGCTTTTATGTGCCACCAGCACGAGGGCCAGTTTGGTGGTACTGGCAACGGCCACGCCCAAATGGTGCTTTTTATGTGCCACCTGCACAGGAGCCAGTCTAGCGGCACTGGCGACGACCTCGCTCGAATGTTTCCTGTGCCACAAGCACAAGTGCTAGAAAGGCGATGCGGTAACGATCACGATCAGTTAAAAGTTTTTACTTCATGGATATTCTTGCTGCCAATAATTCATGCACGTTTGCTCGTGGCTAGTCTTTTTTAATGAGGAACTTCTACGGTCGTTTCACTGGAAAGAGGATATCGATGACACAGTGTCCTGGCACAGATCCAAACTGCATCTCATCTCTGCTAGTTTCCTTTCTTAATTGCTTATGCAATTAACCATTTCTATTTCTTTCATGATTTGTTCCACTGCTTCCTCTGTAATTGTTTTGTTCTTCCCTTTTGTAACAATTGATTATATGACTAAATCTCCCACCGGCAATGACACCCTAACCCTAACCCAATCTAATCGACTATGTGTTATGTGTCCTTCTTCATCAGATATTTTCAACGACTATCCCTGATGGTTCAACTACTTTCTCTGCCTTTATACTCATAATGGCTATTTCAACTGTATAGCTGTTGGTTTTATTTAATAACTAGCAGTATCGCCCGGCGTTGCTCGGGTTTCTTTTGACCCTTTAGTATTGGAATTTTTGAGAAGTAAAAATTTTGCATTATGTAGCTTGTTATTCTTTTTAAGTGAACATTTTTCTGGTTGAAATACACCGAAAAATGGCGACACAGCAGTCGAAAAATCGTAAAAAATAGGGATTTTCATAGAGAAAAAGCACCTTTTTTATGTAAATAATTTTTGGTGTTAACATGGTCCGATTTGAATTTTTTCTTCTACGGAATAAAGAGCAAGCCTTCTTCTATCATACTCTCAATTTTGGTCAACTTGCACTGCAGGGTCTCGGAGGAGACAGTGTTAGTTGAAGGCTACCAATCCTGCCATACACACACAGACAACTTCAGCTTTATATAGAGAGAGATTGATCCCTGTATCAAGTCTACTTGATGTAGCCTCTCTCTCTCTTCCTCCCCACCCACCCACCCACTAAGAATTCTTCTCAATCAACAACCTCTCATAGTGGCACACACATGCACGAACACACACACATACACACATAGACACACACACACACACACACACTGGTAAATACCAGGCTGAGCCAAAAGTTTTGGGGATTTTCACTGATGACTTTAGGCAAAATATATCACCTCCATGTAATATCAACAATTTGATGCAACTTATTTTCCAGTAGTTTGCAGAACTGTTTCTTCTTTATGTTCATGTACAGGGTGGCCTAAAATTAGGTTAACAGTTATCCCATACGCACTTGAAATTTCTTTTAAAACATCTTATTACATTTAAATTTCTATTTTACAAACTGAAAAAGGAGCTTAACAAAATTAACTAAATTAATTAACATAGAATAATGGTTTCATATTTCTTTTTTTTTATAATTAAGATTTAAACTGTTAATATAGGAATGCGAAAGAGGATAATTGAATTACTGTAAACCTACTTTTGGGCCACCTCTTTCACTTGTTTCAGTCATTTGACTGTGGCCATGCTGGAGCACTGCTCTCTTTTGCCAAACCACTAAGTTATGGGGACGTAAACACTCCAGCATTGGTTGTCAAGCAAAGTTGGAGGGACAAACACAGACACACAAACATACACACACACACACACATATATATATACATATATATGACGGGCTTCTTTCAGTTTCTGTCTACCAAATCCACTTACAAAGCTATGGTCGACCTGAGGCTATAGTAGAAGACACTTGCCCAAGGTGCAACACAGTGGGACTGAACCCAAAACCATGTAGTTCATAAGCAAGCTAAACATTAATTGCTTATTCTTTATTTTACACCTTTTATAATGAGTAGTGAAAAAATTGCAATTAGAGCTACCTGTACCCAAGGAAAGCTGTACTACACAGAAGAAGTGTTAAGGCTACTCCTCCGGTAAAGAAGATTGGCTTGCAAGAGTCTTGTGCTGGCGCCACATAAAAAGCACTCAAGCTGGTGCCACGTAATAATGCTTGTGTGATGCTATGTAAAAAGCACTCAACACACACTGTAAAGTGGTTGGTGTTAGGAAGGACATCCAGCTGTAGAAACCATGCCAGATCAGACAGGAGCCTGGTGCAGCTCTCCAGCCTGCTAGTTCTGGTCAAGCTGTCCAGCCCATGCCAGCATGGACAACAGACATTGGAATAATAATAATAATGATGATGATGATGATCATCATCATCATCTGTCATTATTGTCATTACCATTCATCTACAGAAGCAGATATCACAATCCTCCTCTTCCTCCATCCAGCCATTTCCATAATCAGTTGTGGTCATATATTTGGGAGATTAGCACCGACTACTGGTGGGACAGGAATCTCCAGGCAGAATCTGAACTCAGAACACAAAATGCCAGAGCATCATATCCAATTCTCTGACAGTTCCATCAATCTTGATTTGGTATTTTATTTAATGAACCTGAAAAGATGAAAGTCAAAGTTGACCTTGGCAGGATTTGAACCCAGAAACAAATACTAGAGAAGATTCTATCTGGCGCTCTAATGATAATCATCTCATCACCTGAAAAAGTACTTAGCATAAGTTTGAATATACATACAAGAAGAAACGATTATTTCGTTATAAAAGTAGTGTATATAGGAGTGTGTGTGTGTGTGTGTGTGTGTGTGTGCAGGCATTACACAAGCTCATATATATCTGTTAACATATACACACACATATATCTATGAACATAAACATACACATGTCTATAGACATGCATACATGTATCTATATACATGTGCTCAATAATATTTATACATGTACACACACACACTCACACACATATACTCATACATGCACAAACATGCATATATATACATGCACAAATATATATATATATATATGCACTACAAATATACATTTCTATACATAGACACACATATCTATATACACATACTCATACCCATATACATGTATATTTATATGCATGTGCATATATATATATATATATATATACAAGTACACATATTTATATACATGCACGCATATATGTATATTATATACCTACAATCGTATATGTATACATACATACATACATGTATACGTGTGTGCAGATCAACGCACTACTGATTCAATGGTTTGTAACAACAGAGAGTTTTATTATAGCAGTAGCAACCACTAAAGAAATATTCAGTGGTGAAAAATCCATCGAATATCTTCATAAATCTGCTGTATAATGGATCAATGTGAACTTTATTACAGTGCCAGTTCCGTTAGCATCCTGGGAATTCTCATTTCAAACAGAAACCTTTTATCTCTTCAGAGATATGTATGTATACATATGTGCAACTGCACCTCAGAACCAACACAAGCTGTCTGTGCACACATGAGTGTATGTGTTTGTCTATTTTTATATCTGTGTATGCATTTGCCTTTTATGTATGCACATGTGCTCATGTGACTGTGTGTATGTGAGATATAGATACAGCTACACATATAGGAGCATGTATGTATGTAGATACAAACATAAATATATATCTATCTACATAAATGTATTTACCATTATAGATATATGAGTGCATGTGTGTGTGTGTGTGTGTGTGTGTGTGTGTGTGTATTGTTTCTTTCTAACCAATGCTAACCAGGATAAATGTTATGATGGTAAATATCTCTACTCATTTCTAAGTGTTTGTTAGAAATAAAAAAACAGGTTTTTAAGGTTATGAATAGCTTCTCACATGCTTTAAATGCTTCAAATCCACTTAGACTTTTCATTCTGGAAACATTCAATATTTTATAAATATGCAAAGCATTGCTTTCTTTTCACATGATCAATTTCTGTAAGGAAGATATGGAGTTGACTGAATTAAGACTAGCATTTTATGGCCACATAATTCATTGACTCATTGTTAATGACAGTAAAAGAGATCTCTGACAAAATTTTGCTCTCAGAGCTTAGAAGTGCAAAATAGCAAAGTAACTAACTTGATGCTGAGCCTCTCCATTTCTGCTAACTCCTCAAAACTAAAAAGCCTGAAGAGAAACACCAAATTTTAGGCATTGCAACATTTTCTTTATGATTGAGCATTTACATGTATGAAAGGATTGTATTACTAACTATTATCACATGTTATACAATGAACTGGCGGTCACTGGCACATTGCGCACAATGCTCGGTTGAATGTTATCCATCTTTACATTCTGAGTTCAAATTCCCCCAAGGTCACCTTTGCCTTTCATCCTTTCAGGGGCAATAAAGTAAATACTAGTCGACCAATGGGCCAATGTAATTCACTTGCCCCATCTCACAAAATTTCAGACCTGGTGCCTATGGCAAAGTTACTACGTTATAAAACATGGAAAACATTTAAGTTTTCCAGGACAAACTTCCATTCATGAACATTCACAAACAATCACTTTGAGATTTAACCCTTACTAAACATTCAACAGATCCTTCGAAAGATGAATGGATTTTGCAAGGAACCAATGGCAGCAGGTGTTTTACTATTTGTCTTTTAAAGGATTGTGTTGTGTTTGTGGAATTCTCTTGAAGCTTCTACTTCAGGACACCTAACCGATAAAAGCACCATTGTGTTACTTTTGGCTTTAGATAGAAGGAAAAGAGATGTCTTTCACACTGTGAGTAGAGCTAGTGTCTATGATTTACCTATGATTTACCTGTGTACTCATTAAATCAAGGAGTGAAATTTGTGGTTTTACCTTTAATTCTTCTATCATGGTTTTTCCTCACAACATGGAAACTACATTTCATGAATATAAATGAATTTCTAATATTATGATATATTTTTTAATGTAAACCATTTGCATGTGTGTGTGTTTCTTTTACTTTTTGTTTTCTTTTATTTGTTTCAGTCATTTGACTGCGGCCATGCTGGAGCACTGCCTTTAGTTGAACAACGCAACCCCAGGACTTATTCTTTGTAAGCCTAGTACTTACTCTATCGGTCTTTTTAGCCAAACCGCTAAGTTGCAGGGATGCAAACACATCGACATTGGTTGTCAAGCAATGTTGGGGGACAAACACACATATATATATGACGGGCTTCTTTCAGTTTCCGTCTACCAAATCCACTCACAAGGCTATGGTCGGCCCGAGGCTAGAGTAGAAAGCACTTGCCCAAGGTGCCACACAGTGGGACTGAACCCGGAACCATGTGGTAAATAAGCAAGTTACTTACCACACAAACACACACACACACACATATATATATTCCTTCCAGTCTTTCAAAATGTGACCTCGTGTGTACGGTTGGCGATTTTTTTTTCCTCTGTCTTCCCTTCTCTGGATCTTTCCTTCTCCTATGTTTCCAACGAAGAGCTCCGCTCGAAACATTAAACCCTCCTTCTTTCCTTCTTTCCTGAGCGTTCAATAATACTATATTTGTTCCACGTCCTCGCGTTGTTGTGTTTTTTTGTGCTTTCTTGTTTGGATTAACTTTATATATATATATATATATATATATATATATAACATAAGGGACTAAAGCCATCTGAATATGGCTAGGGACAGGGCAGGGTGGTGGGGGTGTTACTGTTGCATTTAGCCCCAGGCGAACATCGACGTCGCCAGATAGGCTTGACACCATCACGGTGTCCTTTAACCTGCAAAGGGAGATAATTCCCCGATGAAGCGGAAACCACACACGGACCATGGTTTCAAGGTGTATTGCCTATCGTCAACGTGTGGTAGGCCTCCGCTTCCTCGACACGATAGACAATACACCTTGAAACCATGGTCCGTGTGTGGTTTCCGCTTCATCGGGGAATTATCTCCCTTTGCAGGTTAAAGGACACCGTGATGGTGTCAAGCCTATCTGGCGACGTCGATGTTCGCCTGGGGCTAAATGCAACAGTAACACCCCCACCACCCTGCCCTGTCCCTAGCCATATTCAGATGGCTTTAGTCCCTTATGTTATATATATATATATATATATATATATATATATATATAAAGTTAATCCAAACAAGAAAGCACAAAAAAACACAACGCGAGGACGTGGAACAAATATAGTATTATTGAACGCTCAGGAAAGAAGGAAAGAAGGAGGGTTTAATGTTTCGAGCGGAGCTCTTCGTTGGAAACATAGGAGAAGGAAAGATCCAGAGAAGGGAAGACAGAGGAAAAAAAAATCGCCAACCGTACACACGAGGTCACATTTTGAAAGACTGGAAGGAATATATATATGTGTGTGTGTGTGTGTTTGTGTGGTAAGTAACTTGCTTATTTACCACATGGTTCCGGGTTCAGTCCCACTGTATGGCACCTTGGGCAAGTGCTTTCTACTCTAGCCTCGGGCCGACCATAGCCTTGTGAGTGGATTTGGTAGACGGAAACTGAAAGGTGTATTGTCTATCGTGTCGAGGAAGCGGAGGCCTACCACACGTTGACGATAGGCAATACACCTTGAAACCATGGTCCGTGTGTGGTTTCCGCTTCATTGGGGAATTATCTCCCTTTGCAGGTTAAAGGACACCGTGATGGTGTCAAGCCTATCTGGCGACGTCAATGTTCGCCTGGGGCTAAATGCAACAGTAACACCCCCACCACCCTGCCCTGTCCCTAGCCATATTCAGATGGCTTTAGTCCCTTATGTTATCGAGCAGTTACTGTCTATATCTCTTTTAGAGAATTATTATTGCTATATATATATATATATATAAAGACATAAATGACAGAGAAATAGTTTGATGAAAATTTATTTAACAGTGTATGTATGTGTGTGTATATGTTTGTGTGTCTGTGTTTGCCCCTACAACATTGCTTGACAACCGATGCTGGTGTGTTTACGTCCCAGTAACTTAGCAGTTCGGCAATAGAGACTGATAGAATAAGTACTAGGCTTACAAAGAATACCCTCTGGGCTCGATTTGCTCATCTAAAAGCAGTGCTCCAGCAGGGCCGCAGTCAGATGACTAAAACAAGTAAAAGAGTAACAAGAATATTCAAATATCATAACAAATTGTTTCATAACTTAAAACATGTATGTAATTTATATTATTATATTTAATAATAAATAAATTACTTACATATCTGTATTATTACAAAATGCAAAAAAATCTTTCAAAATAATGTAGAATTTAAGCTACATCCTCAGGTGAAAGAAAGTCTTTGTCTTCTCTTGTAGCATATGTTCTCTGTTTTGTAGAATGATGCATTTAGGAGCTTTTTTTATAAGCACTACCAGATTACTTGAATCCATATAATATGACTAAATATATGTATGTATGTGTGTGTGTGTGTGTGTGTATATATATGTATGTATGGGGAGTATTCACGAAAAAACAAAAGACAAAGACAGGTGGTGTAGAAAACAAACAGATGTTTTAGTTTAACACTCAGGAATTGAAAAAGTCTTTAACGTTTCGAGCCTACGCTCTTTCACAGAAAGGAACACAGAAAGAAACAAGGAGAGAAAAAATGTGTTGTAGTGGCTACCGATCTACCGTGGCTAATGTATGTATGTATGTATGTATGTATGTATATATGTATGTATGTATATATGTATATGTGTATGTATGTATATATGTATGTATGTATGTATATATGTATGTATATGTGTATGTATGTATGTGCCCACAATTACACAACAGGCACCATAGATACCAGCTCCAACTACAGTATAAAACACCTCTTCACATCTGTTCAGTCTTTTTTCTTCATCTGATGCCAAAACCAACACACTAACACACTGGTGCTCCTTTTAGGTGCTTGAGTTTCACTAGAACCATGGAGATTAAGGCAAACATACTCCAGTCTGCTAATGAGAATTAGATTTACATAGGTTGGAGACATGTGTCTATATAAATGGAATTAACTCATGCAGCTTCCTGAGTAAATTTAGTACTTGGACTCTCATTACAAGTATGTTGTTATGGTTGTAACCATGGAAGACAAGAGTTCCACCTATGTCAGTCCTTGTTCTACTAAATTACGGCTAAAACTATGCACAGAGATTACTGGAAAGTAATACACTATAGTACAAAAGTGTGTGTGCACAAGGGTTTGCTTATACAGTCAGGTGATAAAAAGGAAGAAAAAAGACGAGTTCTTGCCGTAGTGTTTAGCCATTAGTTTGAAGTTGATGATTAACTGTGTAGCTACCATACAGGTTGAATTTTTCAGACTAACATAGGTTTCAAATTTTGGCACAAGGCCAGCAAGTTCAAGGGCTGGTGGAGGGGAGTTAAGTCAATTACATCAACCCCAGTACTCAGCTGGTACTTGCTTTATCGACTCTGAAAGGATAGAAGGCAAAATCAACCAGTGTGGAATTTGAACTCAGAACCTAAAGATGGACAAAATGCTATCATATACTTTGCTGGGTGTGCTGAAGATTCTACCACCTCAGCCAAAAGAGGTAGGTCACCTTATGCACCAAGACAACTTTAGATAGCCAAAAATTCCATGTGAAAGGCAGAAGATTTGGGAAAGATAATGACTATGTCTGAGTGTTTATATTATATACTACATTAAAGGTGGTAAGCTGGAAGAAACGTCAGCATGCTGGGCGAAATGCTTAGCAGTATTTTGTCTGTCTTGGAAGGTTGAGGGCAGTGAGCTGGCAGAAATGTTAGCACACCGGACAAAATGCTTATCGGTTTTTCATCCGTCTTTACATTCTGAGTTCAAATTCCGCCAAAGTCGACTTTGCCTTTCGTCCTTTTGGGGTTGATAAATTAAGCACCAGTTACACACTGGGGTCGATGTAATCGACTTAATCCCTTTGTCTGTCCTTGTTTGTCCCCTCTATGTTTAGCCCCTTGTGGGCAATAAAGAAATAAGTATTTTATCTGTCTTTGTGGTCTGAGTTCAAATTCCGCCAAGGTCGACTTTGCCTTTCATCCTTTCAGGGTCGATAAATTAAGTACAAGTTGTGTACAGGAGTCAATCTAATTGACTGGCCTACTCCCCACAAATTTCAGGCCTTGTGCCTAGAGTAGATTATGCATTACATTAACTTGTATGCTGGAAAATATGGTACTCAGAGTTTCTTGGCTGTGTGCTGGTATGTTCAAGCAACAAAGAGCAAATATACACAAATATGAAACTCAGATTAACACAAAAATTGAATTACCATTTTCAAACAAATAGGTGAACTCAATTGCATATATTGTGCCTGATACTGCATGTATGTATGTGTATGTGTGTATACACACTTTCATTTCTGTACCACTGTTTTATAGCTTATATATATATATATATATATATATATATATACATACAAGTATGTATGTATAAATATATATATATGTATGTATGTATGTATATACTCTTGCTGGGTATGTTTGCTTGTAACAAAATGAATGAATGTTGGATATGTATGTGTGAAATAGGAATTTAGAGGAAAAGAAAGGACAGACATTGAATAGATAATTAAAGGAAAAATAAG
>NC_043005.1:99443815-99448815 GCF_006345805.1 Octopus sinensis | reverse complement strand
GTTGACACAACTTGGCACCAGTGACATCACAACTCATTCCTACAGCTGAGTGAACTGGAGCAATGTGAAATAAAGTGTCTTGCTCAAGGACACAACACACAGCCCAGTCCAGGAATTGACCTTACAACCTCATGATTGTAAGCTCGATGCGCTAACCACTGAGCCATATATATATAGTTCAAATTTGCAGAAACCAAAAAATGAAGACAGGTGAGGGAGCAACAAGCAGGTGTGTGAGTTTGGCACTCATGGAAAATGGAAAAGTCTTTGATGCTTCGAACCTATGGTCTTTGACAGAAAGAACTGAGAGGATAAAATGGATGGAGAGAGAATGAAACAAAGTGTGTAGGGATTAGCGGTTCGACATGATGAAATGAATACATATGTGTGTGTGTGTGTGGGTGTATACATGTATATATATTTATATATATACACACACATATGTATTCATACAGTCATACCTACATACACACATTTATATATACACATATATATATATATATACAAATATATATATTATATATATATATGTGTGTGTGTGTGTATATATATATATATTATATATATATATTTATATTTATATATGTGTGTGTGTGCGTGTGCATATACAAATATTCATATACACAACATACTTATTAATATATACATACATATTATTTGTACACATACAATCCTGCGTAAATATGTGCAAGTCCTGACACAGATACAGACAGCAGATCGACGAATCAGTTTATCTGTTATTTTTCTTCTAATTATCCATAGAAACGATCTTTCTTTACTACTCTGTTACTATCATTATTATTATTATCATTCCTCTGTAACCACATCACTTATATAACTGGCACTGCTATTCATTAAAAGAACCTACACTACACCTGCCGCTGCTCTATAAATGCAACTACTCTATAACTCACACTCCACCACTAAGTCATTTCAACAAACATTTACCCCAATTAAAAGTTGTGGGTGCCATGGAAGTTACTCCATAATGTTTGTTACAAAATACAGATGCTACACTAAATCAAATATACCATATGTTACACTAAATCAGATAACTACTGGCAGCAGATGCCGTTCTATATCCAATGCTCTTCTGTAACAGTTGTTCCTCTATACTTGTAGCTATTTTATAACAGTGCTTATGTATAACTGATAAATTTCCTCCAAACTTATTGCAGGCAGAACGGATTTTGGCAAAATATAGAATAATTATATAAATATGATAACTTCATACTGTGGGTGTTTGAATTTGTTACATAAACATATAATGTATATATACCTAACAGAATATACATGTGCATGCTGTACACAAACACACACAATATACATACATACATGCATATATACATATAAGAGGGATGACCACTAAATGGACATCTTAGTGGTCATCCCTCTTATATATATGTCATATATTTTTTCTGAATCTTCAGATTTTTTCAGTATGCTTGGCCACTGGTTTAAATTGATATTAATCAAATTAATATTCAATTTTCTACCCTTCTTATTTAAATTTAAATACATACATACATATATATATATATGATATAACTCAAACTTGACTCTGTCAGTCAAAAATGGCTATGTATGCACCTAAAAGGTTCCCCTCCAGGGTACAAGCCTAGGCGGAAAGTTGCCTCACTGGGGAATGCACAGCCTAGGGTTATTTCTATGGAAGACCAGCAGTTGCCCATGCACACCCCCTCTCCATGCCGCAGATGTTATCCAAGGGAAATGCAAAGGTTGACACAACTTGGCACCAGTGACATCACAACTCATTCCTACAGCTGAGTGAACTGGAGCAATGTGAAATAAAGTGTCTTGCTCAAGGACACAACACACAGCCCAGTCCAGGAATTGACCTTACAACCTCATGATTGTAAGCTCGATGCGCTAACCACTGAGCCATATATATATAGTTCAAATTTGCAGAAACCAAAAAATGAAGACAGGTGAGGGAGCAACAAGCAGGTGTGTGAGTTTGGCACTCATGGAAAATGGAAAAGTCTTTGATGCTTCGAACCTATGGTCTTTGACAGAAAGAACTGAGAGGATAAAATGGATGGAGAGAGAATGAAACAAAGTGTGTAGGGATTAGCGGTTCGACATGATGAAATGAATACATATGTGTGTGTGTGTGTGTGTGTATACATGTATATATATTTATATATATACACACACATATGTATTCATACAGTCATACCTACATACACACATTTATATATACACATATATATATATATACAAATATATATATATATATATATATATGTACACACACATACACATTTATTTACACACACACACACACATATACACATGCACACATACATGTATATATTTATATATAATTGAAAAGGTATACTAGAAATCAAGTCACATTACCAAAAGGCATGAGTGCAATAGATAAGTTGCACACTGCATTCCTATACTTGGCATGGTTCAACAACATTCTTCATAATTGCAGACAGGTGGGAGTGCAGAATGCACATGCTATCAAGAAAAGGAATGCAGACAACATAATCAGTGTTTATGCCTTATATGAGGCATGGGTAACCTTTGGCAAGAAGCAGGCCACATGAGACATGGTTCATCATCAAGTGGGCTACACTACTACAAAATCTTTTCATTAAGCATGCCATTTGGAAACCCATCTGGTCATATTTTGTCTGTGACTGCTTTGTATAGAGCACATGTTCCTGAAAATAGTCACCTTAACGTTATGTGAATCTAAAGGCCTGGTTATATGACAAAATGCAGCCAGCACACTTTGTCAGCATAATTGCCAATAATGCTGATGAAGTAGGCCAACTATATATTGTTATGCCACAGGGCCTTTGGCTCATATGATTTTCAGGTGGCTGCTTTTCTGAATACGTGAACATTATATATAGCATAAATACCAATAAATGTATATGCTGCCTTATTAACCAAGATCCCCCTTTTGATTTTGATATGCCTTATCCTGCTCTCTTAGTTTCTGAAAGTCCTGTAATTTCCCAGTTGAGCATTTGTAATTTTTCTAGCAATTCATTCAAACCTTCCTCATATAAAGTTGTTGTGTTATAAATGCACATATTAATAACATTCCCAGAGTCCATTCTGTTCATCAAACAATTACCTTTCAAATTTGGTTGTGTAATTTCATGTTAAGGCATCTCATTTGTGTCTGTCTTCCCTTGACATTGACCATAGTGGCCGTGAGTTTCACTTTATGCCCCTTTCTTTTTCACTTCTCCATGATAAAAGGTTAAAGAGTCATTGAAGCTCTATGGTCATACAAATGACCAATTATTACTTAACATTCACAGGGGGGTCTGTTAGTCCAACATTTTTATCAACTTTTCTTGTTCTAGATTATCCACACACAATAATGAGACTTCCTTGACAATTTTTCACTATACAAGCCTAGCAAATCATTGTTGACCATCTATTCTTATTTCTTTATTGCCCACAAGGGGCTAAACATAGAGGGGGCAAACAAGGACAGACAAAGGGATTAAGTCGATTATATCGACCCCAGTGCGTAACTGGTACTTAATTTATCGACCCCGAAAGGATGAAAGGTAAAGTCGACCTCTGTGGATTTTGAACTCAGAACGTAATGACAGACAAAATACCGCCAGGCATTTCGCCCGGCATGCTACCGATTCTGCTACATGTACATCTGTATGTTGTACTACTGGATCATTGCTAACAAACCAAGGTCCCTATATTGATTCAGTGGGATTTAATAATGTAATTTAACCTCCAACTTTGGCAGATGCTACAGTTCTAAGAACATGCAACACTTCACACACTTTATATAACACTTAAAGATCACACACAAAACTTTGCCCATAAGTCCATCTGTAGTTTATTAAAACCTACAAAGTCAGAATTTCATAGAATATATGGAAAAATCCTAGAAGAAATTGCCCGAATTATAAGAAACTGTTTACACATATGGAACCACATCAACAGCAAGCACCCATGTATTTGTACACAAGTTGACATAGTAAAGTTTTAAATATTCAAAAACTAAACTTCTACATCTAAGTGCACTCCCCTTTAAAATGGTACAGAATATGATGCAGAAAATTTGTGGCACCAGCCCAAGAAAGGTTGGGTTTATTGGTGTGTGACAGGCTTTTGGTGTTGGCTATATATGTTGCATAGGTGTGTAACAGTAATGTGTGTGTGTATATATGTATGCGTGTGTATGGCATGTAAAAAGCACCCACTATACTCACAGAGTGGTTGGCGTTAAGAAGGGTATCCAGCCGTAGAAACACTGCCAGAGAAGACTGGGCCTGGTGCAGCCTTCAGGCTTCCCAGACCCCAGTTGAACCGTCCAACCCATGCTTGCATGGAAAGCGGACACTAAATGATGATGATTATGATGATATATATATATATATATATATATATAAATTAATAATTTTAAACTTAAATAAGTTAAATTTTTTAATTTTATATTTTATATATTTTGTATATTATATTAATTATTTTTATTTTTATGTTTTGGTTTATGTTTTTCACTGTTTGATTTGCCTAATAGTGGTTTTATCTCTCATTTAATTTATATATATAATATATATATATATATATATAAATTAATAATTTTAAACTTAAATAAGTTAAATTTTTTAATTTTATATTTTATATATTTTGTATATTATATTAATTATTTTTATTTTTATGTTTTGGTTTATGTTTTTCACTGTTTGATTTGCCTAATAGTGGTTTTATCTCTCATTTAATTTATATATATATATATATATATTCAAGGGACTGAAATATATATATATATATAGAGAGAGAGAGAGAGATAGATAGATAGATAAATAGAGAGATAGATAGATAGATAGATAGATAGATAGATAGAGAGAGAGATAAATAGATAGATAGATAGATAGATAGATAGATAGATAGATAGATAACTGTGTGCCTGCGTGTGTGTGTGTGAATACTTGCATGCATGCCTGTGTGCCTGCATGTGTGTCAGTCATTATTGAGTTTTA
>NC_043005.1:99426315-99433815 GCF_006345805.1 Octopus sinensis | reverse complement strand
TATAAATATATATATGAGGGAGTACCCAAAAGTAAATGGATACGTTTACTGTGGGACAAGCCTGTTGTAGTTCAGGCTTCTGCCACTACAAACCACTTGACGCAACCCTCAGGCATCAGTCTGCCGACAGGCAGGTCGGGCTATTTTACCACATGGTGTATCTTTGTTTTGCAGTATTTTTCCCCTGTTCATCGATTTTTGCGGTGTCTGAAATGAAGGAACAGCATGCTTCCATAAATTCTGTTTTCTGCAGGGGAAAGCAGTTGTCATACTTCAAACAGCTTACAAGGATGCTGCCATGAGTGAAACACAAGCTTACAAGAGGTTTCCATGCTTAAGGAATGGCCACTTGTCACTTGAAGACCAACCTCGTTCAGGACGACCATCAACCTCTCAAACAAATGACGACATCATAAAAATTCATGAACTGATCTTGGAGGACTGTCACCTAATGATTGATAAACTAGTTGATATGACTGGTGTGTCTTGAAGCTCTTGTCAATGAGTTTTGTGTAAGGAATTGCAAATGAAAGGAGTTGCAGCAAAATTTGTGTTTTGCTTTCTCATGGAAGATCGAAAGCAATCTTGACTGAGTGTAGGTCCTGGGTTGAAAGAACAGTTGGAAGTTGATCCAGACCTTTTTTGAAGGTCATCACTGATGATGGAAGAAGTGAGAAAAACAACGATGGAGGCATTAAAAGGTATCACTTTGCAAGAGTGGCAAATGTGCTTGGACCGGTACATTGCTTCAAATGGATAATTCTTTGACGGTGATAAAAGTACAAACATGTGAATAGAAGAATATTGCAAAATTCCAGTTTCTTTTGGATACCCCCTCGTATATACATATTATATATTATATATAATATATATTATGTAAGTATTCTACAGGTATTATGTATGTATATATATATATATATATACTCTTTTATTTGTTTCAGTCATTTGACTGTGGCCATGCTGGAGCATTGCATTTAGTCAAGCAAATCAACCCCAGAACTTATTCTTTGTAAGCTTAGTACTTATTCTATCGGTCTGTTTTGCTGAACTGCTAAGTTATGGGGACGTAAACACACCAGCATCGGTTGTCAAACGATGTTGGGGGGACAAACACACACACACACACACACATATATATATATATATATATACATATATATATATATATATACATATATACGACGGGCTTCTTTCAGTTTCTGTCTACCAAATCCACTCACAAGGCTTTGGTCAGCCCGAGGCTATAGCAGAAGACACTTGCCCAAGGTGCCACACAGTGGGACTGAACCCAGAACCATGTGGTTCATGAGCAAGCTACTTACCACACAGCCACTCCTACGCATATATTATGCAAATATTACACGTGTATTATGCATATATTATAGATAGGCATGGCTGTCGAGAAGGAAGTTTACCTCCCAACCACATTACTCCAACTGCATGGCCTTTTGTGAGTGGATTTAATCCTCCCGTGTGAGTTTGTGGTTGTGTGTGCGGTGTTTGTGTGAGTGAATGTGTGTGTTTTATCTGCTTGTCTTGCCATCATTCACTAATTATAATGACAAAGCCGCTGCTCATACAAAACTGATATTATTTGTTTGTCTTTCATGGCCAGACTAAGGGAAACATTACCTTACTTGGAAATAGATGAGGGTTGGCAACAGGAAGAGCATCCAGCTACAAAAAATAAACTTCGATGAATTTCCTGTGATCCATGCAACTTGGATACAAGGTTGTTAAACAGATAATAATGAGGACATATTTTGATTGGATGTTAAACTCTATTCACATAACTACTTGTGGCATCATTCACCCTGGGCGGGTTGAGTCGGCTGCTTCTACCATGGAATAAGTTTCGTGGGAATCTGTGGATTTCACAAGCGGTCCCCAACAATCCCGCATGTAGAGACATCCTGTTTGCCGCAGATTGTCTGCAGACGCAGGGACAGAATGACCGAGGAGCCGCTAGTTGCCGAAACATACACTCCAAGGATTTTCACCAGAGCCCCGTCTGCCGGGTTGTGGCCCTAAAACCACTCGTGTCAGACCAATCAGCCTTCGGTGGCCTTACCAGGAACTGAAGTTCCCAACGGCATAGCTCTGACACTACCCGTTGCCAGCATCCCCACCACGGTGAGGAGGACTTTGGGGACGCAATTCACTTAAGTCAGAAGACATTCTTGCTTTTCTCCAATGGGGTCATAAGATATTCTTGCTTTTCTCCAATGTCTTTAGAAACAGCAGAGGAAAATTATGAAATGAATTCCAGTCAGGGATTGAACTAATATGCTCGACTTTTTTTTATTGATACCCTACCTCTTGTTTTATATGATGTTCACCACCCTAAGGCAGATAAGGAACTGAACTTTAAAATTGAAAATATGAACATTTATTTCGCAAAAACTTTTTCAAGAAATGTACTTGGAACTTGCTTATTTTTCTTTTTAAATTGTCGTTATTTCTGTTTTCTCTGAGGCTTAAAACTGTTTTGATAATCCTGGCTGTTGGTGGATTTGCTATTTCATTTCTATTCAATGTGTAACATTAACCTCTTATTAAACTTTCATTCCTTGCTTCTATTTTATTTTATTTTAACAGATTATTACAGTTGTTCTTCTAACCAGTTATAGTAGTATGTCTTTAACAAATATGCAAAATCTATAGACACACACATTTAAAAATCACATGCATGCACACACACACACACACACACAGAAATAGGAAAAGTGAAAAAAAAAAGGAAGAACAATTAAATGTCTATAACAATGAAAGAAAAAAAAATTCCCCCAGAAATGACCAAAACCTGACATGATTGGTATATTTTGAAATTGAAATGAAAATTCAGAAAACAAAAATTTTAAGCTGCTTATTGCATCAAAATTATTTTCTTCCCCAAGCTTCAAAAATCATAAAAGGTAAAATAATTACAAATTTCTAATAATGATAATAATAATAAGGGTGATGAATTCTTTTATTTGCCAGCAGGGCACTGGGAAAATGGGACAAGCACAAAGACATACATAAATTATTGGAATTTATACAGAAAATGGAATGAGAAAAATAATCCATGAACTTCAAGTATAGATGGTACACAAATAATGAAAGAGGGCAATGCCGTCCCCCTGATGCTGAGGGACCTCCATCTAGTGTGCCAATCAAAGAATCCCACAGATCCAAAACTTCCCTGGACACGAAGGACAAATGTTCTCTCTTTGGTTTTTGTTTTCCAATTTACAGGTCTATACATAGGGTGGTGCCATCTATTCATGCCATTTTCACCATTCTCACCTCTTTTGAATAAATATACTCTCTCTCTCTCTCTCTCTCTCTTCATTCTTACCGTCTTTTTCAAGTGAAACTAAAAAAGTCCACGACAGCTCTACCAGAGAGGAAAGACTCTGTCTTCAGACCTTTCAACCTTGTCCACAATGCTACCACTTTTTCTATAGCCACCAGACAGAAGAATACTGCTTTCCTTGTCCATGATTGTTGAAAAAGGATGTGAGCCGTTGCACTCCAGGCATCTTGGTCTTACTAATGGCTAACACAAATATGTCAAGCAACCTTAGGCCATAGAACAAGTGACCTTGCTTTCAAGCTGATCCTAAATTGCATGCATTTATACTCGTAACTCTGAGTACAGCTATATTTGCAGAGAAGGAAAATGGAGTGTTTACTCATCCTGGCCTTTCTTAAGGGGAAAACATCAAATTGATGTTTTTTGATGTAATGGTTGGATTCCTTTCTATAAAAAGCCAAACACTGCATCTTTAGGCATCTGCAAGTTTCTAAGTCAATTTTATTATTAAGCTGGTGGGGAAGAGCTTTCTAAATTCTCTTCCACTTGAGTAAATATTTTTATTGTTCATCACTTCTTCCATTAATTCATCAAAAACGAATAACGGTGAAGTTAATCTGATACAAGAGCACTGCTTTTGTGTGCTGGGTTGTTGCTGATGTTTTACTCTTACTTGTTTCAGTCATTTGACTGCAGCCATGCTGGAGCACCGCCTTTAGTCAAGCAAATTGACCCCAGGACTCATTCTTTGTAAGACTAGTACTTATTCTATCAGTCTCTTTTGTCAAACCGCTAAGTTATGGGGACATAAACACACCAGCATCGGTTGTCAAGCGATGTTAGGGGAACAAACACAGACACACAAACAAACACACACACACACACACACACAACACACACACACACACACACACACACACACATATATATATATATACATACATATACATATATACGAAGGGCTTCTTTCAATTTCTGTCTACCAAATCCACTCACAAGGCTTTGGTTGGCCCGAGGCTATAATAGAAAATACTTGCCCAAGGTGCCACACAGTGGGACTGAACCCAGAACCATGTGGTTTGTAAGCAAGCTACTTACCACACTGCCACTCCTGTGCCTATATGTTGTGAGCAAAGTTTTATTTTATCTTTAATAATTGTGGTTGTGTTTATAATTTCTGCTTACTATCTTGTCTATTGTTTTTGTTGTTGTTTTTGTTCTGGTAATGGTACAAGTGTGTTGTAATCTCGGGGAGCATTTAGTACCTCTTTGATTTTACTGGTATTTACTTTGGGCCATGTTCCCTGATAGTTGGGGAGGAATATGAGTTTGATACTGAGCGTGCAGCTGTTCTGCAGTTTGGCAGGAAAGGTATTGCTGAAATATTTCCTTTACGATAAGATCTGTTTGTTGTTGATGTTGTTGTTGTTTGTTCCTTCTTGAGCCATGCCTGGCTGATAAGGGCCAGTTTCCCGGTTTCATTGGCATATAAGTTCCCCCCCACCTGGATGGGTCGCCAGCCTGCTGCAGGTGACTCGCTAGATGCAGGAGGAAAGAGTGAGAGAAAGTTGTGGCAAAAGAGTCAGCAGAAGTTCACCATCACCTTCTATTGAAGCCACATGGAGCTTAGATATTTTGCTCATAAACACGCACATCGCTTGGTCTGAGATTTGAACCCATGATCCCTTGACCGCAGTCCACTGCTTTAACCACTAGGCCATGTGCCTCCACAAGATCTGTTTGTGGGCTCTGTTATTGTTCTGAGGACATCTGATAGTCTTGTTGCTGTTATTGCCACTGAAGTGCTTTTGTTTTGTTGTTGATATTACTGCTACTACTTCTCTTGTTCTAGTTTTCTCTGCTGCTCCCGACATTCTCCGTGTTGTTTATTCTACATCTGCTGATGCTGATGCAATTTCCGTTGTTCTTATGGATGTTTCGTTTTATTGTTGATTTTCTCTTGGTTGTTTTAACTTAATACTTTTCACTCCCTGTGCATTATATTTCTCTCCAGTGATTATTCAGATGTCTCCAAAGGAGCCTGTGTTATTTTTTCAAGAAAATTGAAAATTTGGCATGACAAAATTTAAAAGGCAACAAACACCCCCCTACCCCCGGTGTGAGGGGAGAATCAAGCAAAACAAAAAAACTCACAGTAAACAGTGGGTTCATTTCTCTATATAAGTGAAAAAATTTCAAGCCAAGTAGATTCCAATCCAGGTAAAAGATTTGAAATATTCAAAAAATTTTATTGAACCAAGATAAACCATGACTTTCCCATCAATTTCAACAACAATAATAATTATTATTATTAATAATATTGATAATAATGATAATCCTTTCTATTACAGGCACACAGCCTGAAATTTGGGGGAGGGGACAGTTGGTTATGTTAGCCCCTGTGCTCAACTGATGCTTATTTCATCGGCCCCAAAAAGATGAAAGGCAAAGTTGACTCTGGCAGAATTTGAACTCAGAACATAACAACTAAGCATTTTGCCCAGTGCACTAATGATTCTGATAGCTCACCACCTTGATAATAATAATAATAATAATATAATAATAACAATAATAATAGACAAATACATAACCAAAACACCAGGACTTACAAACACATATAACATACATAAAATTGCACTACTAGGCACTGCACACATCCAACGCAAAACATTTTCAATACAGTAACCATCAGAGAATCACAACAAATCACAGCACATACCCAAGGCACACAGAGCTGCGCCCAGTAGTGAAGTGAAAGCACGATATAAAAATAAAACAACTGAATGATAATAATAATAATATTTTAAAAGGATTGATGTAACTCTTCACAAAGGTAAATAGGCAAGACGAAGAATGCAATGCAATTGCAATAGATATTTTATTGGTTGAACAATATTTCACCAACTAGTGTGTGTTTGTCAAGTTCAAAATGAAAAGTGATACATAAAAATTCAAAATGATAGAAATTCAAATACAAAATGTGAACGAGGGCAACAAGTGTCCCCATATTGATGGAATGACATTACCACTCTTCAAATTTCAAGATTACTACTGGCAAAAGGAAAAACAAAGTAAAAAAGAAAAAAGCAAAAATGAAAAAGAAGAATATTTAATCAAACAGTTTTGTGTAAATATGATGAAATTCTCCTGTCATTTTATTCATTCCTCTAGGGCATGATGTTAATAACTTACAATCATATTTCTCCTCATGCATTTTGAGTACTGGAAGTGTAGCAGAATATTTTCTGAGAATATGTCACTTTCAAGTCATTTTCTATGTACACCAAATGGGAATCTCTACACATCTCACCTTCCATGTAAATCATAAGATTTATGTTGTGATTCCTGTTGGAATTAACTTGACTCACGTTGTTGGGCAATTAACAAGGTTTACCTCTCTTGCAGCTGTTTTCAAGGTACAGCGTGCAGAAACTCCAATGTTAATTTTCTTGGAGTCAGAAGTAGAGGTTAATAGTTCTCTTATATTTTTATTCCGTCTAAAAAGCAACTGAGGAAATATTTGTTTGAAACAAGGATATTTTTCTGTAACATGGTGGTAACTTTCATATAACACTTTTGAAATGCCAGCAAAGCAACAACAACAATAATGGTGATGATTATCCTTTCCACTATAGGCTGAAATTTTGTGGGAGGAGACTAGTCAATTATATCGACCCCAGTGCTTGACTGGTATTCATTTTATCAACCACGAGAGGATGAAAGAAAGCAAAGTCAAACTCAGAACATAAAGATGGACGAAATGGTGCAAGGCATTTTTCCAGGCATGCTGACGATTCTGTCAGCTCACCACCATGATACAATAATGATGATGATGATAATAATAATAATAATAACAAGAGCATTCAGAGAGCACAAACCTCCACCAAGGCAACACCAATGTCCTCTCAACGATTAACCAGATACGATTTTTAAATGAGAATATCTGAAATAAACTTGACTGCTCTCACAAACAAGAATACTAAAAATGAATTTGACTGCTCTCAAAAATTAAGTAAAAAACACAGAAAAATAATCCAGAATCTTTGTCTGGTACCAGAACAATCCCAAAATCTAATCAGTTTTTGCCAGTCATGAGGTCAAACATCCCTGAAAGTTTCATCTGAATCCATCCAGCTGTTCTTGAGATACCTTGTCCATGGACAGACAAACAAACATAACTGAAAACAATACTTCTGCCTTCA
>NC_043005.1:99388815-99421315 GCF_006345805.1 Octopus sinensis | reverse complement strand
TTGCTTCTCAACTACATGGTTCCAGGTTCAGTATCTTGATATAAAGTGCACTACCTGTAGATAAATAGATGAGCTTCTGCTGAGCTATGTCTGTAATTCAGTTTTGATTCTGGTTAAGAATCACTTCCTTTTCCTAACATGCTCTCTAGTTTAGGCATGAATACCATCACATCCAATTCCCTCTTGTAAAGAAGTAAAAAGTACCTTCATACTTACTTCAAGTAGTGATGATGGTAAAAGTGACAAGAATAAGGTAAGTTTCTATGAAACTAACACCATAAATATGATCTTACCTCTTTTCACAGTTCTTATGTTAATAATTCAGTGTACGTCACATTATCTCAACTCACTTTCAACAAAATATAAAACCTTAAGCACAAAAATTCTCATGCTTCATGTTTGAAAAAACAAAAAGCAGATAAAATTAGTAATAATATTTTGATAGTGCTAGAAAAGGTGGCAAGCCAGCAGAATCGTTACCATTCTAGACAAAATGCTGAGAAACATTTCTTCCAGCTCTTTATTTTCCAAGTTCAAATACCACTGAGTCTGACTTTGCTTTTCATAACTTTTGGGGTTAACGAAATAGCACTGGTTGAGGCCGTTTGCCAGCTCTGTCTGGCACCTGTGCCGGTGGCACGTAAAAAGCACCCACTACACTCACAGAGTGGTTGGCGTTAGAAAGGGCATCCAGCCGTAGAAACACTGCCAGATCTGACTGGGCCTGATGAAGCCTTCCAGCTTCACAGACCCCAGTTGAACCGTCCAACCCATGCTAGCATGGAGAACGGACGCTAAATGATGATGATGATGATGATGAGCACTAGGATCAATGTGATCTACTAACATCCTCACCCCAAATTTCAGGCTTTGTGCCTATGATAGACAGAATTAATAGTGATACATATCCAGTTTAGCATTATAATGGGTCCAGTGATTAACAGAAAGAACCACTTTTGGTTTTAATTTGTTTTTTGTTTTACGGTTGGAGATGGGTTAGCAAGTATTTTGTAGAAAGAATTAATTTTGAAATCAAATTTAAAACTTTTAGGGAGATCAATGTAATAAAATGAATTTTAAATAAAGTTAGTGGAAAAGGAACTAACATGTCTCTTGGTTATTAGATACTAATCAATGTAAACGGTTCCCTGTGTTATTTTGAAGTAATTTCATTTGATACGGTCAGATATTGATAATGTTTTCTTGACTCTTAAATCTCCTAAATTACTCTATACTAAAGAGAATTGAAGAGAAAATGTAATACACATAACTGAGAGATTGACAAAAGAAAAATATAAGGAAACAACAACAAAAAACTATTACAAGTTGAATTTTAGAAGTAGATAAATCTAACATGATAATATTAAAGAAACATAATAAAAAGAAAACACCCTGAAAATTGAATGAATTCTAACAAAAATTAGTTTCTCTTCTCTTTTTGTCCAAATTGTTTATATCTAAACTACATTGAAGCAGTATTTTTTAAATTTATTGTTATATTTATGACAGTTTAGGTTTTATTGAAGAAAACCAATATGGTGGATATAAAATCCCATAGTCAATATGATGTAGTAGAAAATAAAATAAAAGGAAATAAACAAAACCTATTACTGACAATGCTATCCTAAAACTATTGTTCCATCAGTTTTATTTTTCAATACTACCCCACCCCTAAAATGTCTTTGGTTATTTTCAATGGAAACCTTTTGACAAGTTGTTTCAATCATAGAAAATTGTGTAAGAGCTCTTGGGAGAAGCAGATATTTTGAATCGATGCGACACAGACTAGTGTTTTAAATATTCTCAGAATATTCTCTATTGCTAAATGTTAAAAGGACTTTTCTATACAAAATATTGTTGAAAAGAAAGAGTGAGAATTTGAAGGAAAATTGAGATACATTTCATTTTATTTTAAAAAAGAAATAAATTACTTCAAAAATGTATTCAGCTTCTTTTTATTCCCCCCCCCCCCACTCCCTGTGCTGGTTTTTCTATTTTGTAATAGTTGTTGTTAAAATATAATATTGGTTAGTAAATTGACTCAAAAAAATGTATCACTTTCTCATAGTATTTTCTCTCTACATGAAAGATAATTTCAAAATAATAACATTTACTATTTCTTAAGGCTATGGCAATTTTCTTATGTAAACAAAATTGAAACAGAAATTTATTCTGTATATTCCATGGACGATAACTGTATGATGGTATATTAAACTTAGACTATTGGTTGGGCAGTTCTGCAAATTTAAGAATTTGCATTAGATTCATGAAAAAAACATAATGTAGTTTCCTTTTCTTTGTCAAAACCAATCAAAATGTGAATGATATATTGTTTCATTCAACCAAAATAAGATAAGAGAAATACATTTCCTCACCTTAAAGAATGCATATAGTTTAATCTGTTCAGTAGGTTAGTGCTAAAGCTTGTTTTTTCCTGTAGCATATGTTATGTAAGGCAGTCTGGTAAGAACTTCAAGTTTTGCATCACACCTGTCAACTTTAACCTTTTCGTTACCGTATTTATTTTGAGATGCTCTGTGTTTCTTTCAATTATTTTAAATATAACAAAGAATCTAGTAAAATAACTTAGTTATCATTAATCTAGTGTTGGGATCATAAATTGGGGCTAAGGTTTAGTGGAAGATTTTAATTCAAAACTTATGAAATTAAGACACTTGTGCTACAGAGCCACAGCCGGTATCAGCCGGGTTATAACGAAAGGGTTAATGATTATAAGAGGAGCTCGACAAGTCATTGAGAGTGAAATAGCTGTTCTAAGCACATTACATACACTGTTCAATGATAACAACAACAAAAATAATGATTTCATTTATTTGCCACAAGGATGAGGAGGACATTGACTCATTGAGTGTAAAACTAGCATTGAAAAGATTCATGAAGATGTGTTGTCATATTGTGGGGATTTTTTCCCTATTTTATTAAATTAATCCTGTCATATGCCATATCATGAAAAATGTTCTGGAGCCCTTTTAATACCAACATGCCAGAGACCACCTCGGGTTCGATGATACAAACTTCCTCTTTCAAAATTCATGTTAATTTATGTTCCAAACACCACCATAATAAGGACAAATTTGTTTTACTATTAATTCCTCATTGTTTCTTCAGACGGAGTTGAAACCAAGGCAGTATATTTCATTAGAAATCATCATCATCATCGTTTAATGTCCCTTTTTTGTGCTAGCACAGGTTGGATGGTTTACCGGGGTCTGGGAAGCCAGGAGGCTGCACCTTTAATCTGGCCATATTTCTACAGCTGGATGCACTTCCTAACGCCAACCAATCAGTGAGTGTAGTGGGTGCTTTTTACATGCCACCAGCACAGGTGCCAGGGGAGTCTAGCAGCAGCCACAATCAGTTGGTGCTTTTTATGTGCCACCAGCACAGAAGCCAGTCAAGGCGGCACTGGCATCGGCCACGTTTGGATGGCACAAGTATCACAACTACAATTTCCATTTGATATTTATTTTGATGTTGATAAATATGGTAACAAAAGGATTAAATTTACTTGTTCTACATTTCTACTTATAAAGTCTGTGAATTTCATGCATGCCTTTCTTTCACTTAAGTTAGGCCTTGTTCAGTGAAAAAGAGGTGGGGACAAATTACAAAGAAATCCTTGAAAGGTTGAGGTACCAACCAAACATGTCACTGTTGAGAAATGGAAAACAAAATTTCCAAAATGTCATTCTCTTTCTCTGAAAAAAATTAAAATTCTATTTTAATCAACATTGTTGTTTTTAGTTGCTATGGTGCCATCTCTTACAACATCATCCATTTCTTCGTTATAATTACATTATTGTTATTGTTGCATCAGTGGCTCCCAATCTTCTTAAAAAGAAAGATACCATATTTTCAGGTATATAGGATGCACTCTTGCATAAGACAAACAAGCACAAAAGTATATTTTGTGGGGGAAAAAAAAAGAAACAAATTTAATATATTTCATCTTACACACAGTATCCCATCCATAATATGGTCACATTAGATTCATGGCAATTTTTTGTTACATTTAAGGATAGAACAAAATGTGCACCTTATACACCAACACATATCATAATAAATAATATCAATAATATATTCAGTGATGAAAATTTCTGATCACCTTGATGCTTCAACCAGATAGGGTAAAAGGTGAAAACCTCCTTCAGTCTTTACCCTTTACCCTAGCCTCTGAGGCACAAGTTTGGACAAGGTTGTTTGTGGAGGACCAGCAGTCACCCATGCATACCGGCCTCCACTCTCCGTGCTACTAATGTTATCCAAGAGAAAGGCAAAGTCTGATACAGCTTGGCACCAGTGACGTTGCAACTCATTTCTACAGCTGAGGGAACTGGAGCAAAGGGAAATAAAGTGTCTTGCTCAAGAACACAGCACACAGCCCAGTCCAGGAATTGAACTCACTACTTCATGATTGTGAGCACAACACTCTAACCACTGAGCCATGTGCCTTCACATCCAGATAGGAAATTATAGAATTTAGAAAAGAAATTGATGGTGAAGAGAGAACTGCTGCCTACCAGTGAATTTGCTGAAAGGTGGGTAAAAGTGATGAGAATGCCCCATATGAATGTGCCCATAGACTGAGAACATTGCTATGAGATGGGGCTGGCCCTTTCTAGTCAGAATTAAATTAATCCCCTTGTTGATATGTCTCAACTATTTCCACACCTTTGTTTCCCATACCTCTTTCTTTTTATAATTAACTCTATGGCTCCCTTACTCCCCACCACCACCACCATCATCATCATTGTTTAACGTCCGTTTTCCATGCTAGCATGGGTTGGACGGTTCAACCGGGGTCTGGTAAGCCGGAAGGCTGCACCAGGCTCCAGTCTGATCTGGCAGTGTTTCTACAGCTGGATGCCCTTCCTAACGCCAACCACTCCATGAGTGTAGTGGGTGCTTTTTATGTGCCACTGGCACAGGTGCCAGGCGAAGCTGGCAATGGCCACAATCAGTTGGTGCTTTTTACGTGCCACCAGCACAGAAGCCAGTCAAGGTGATGCTGGCATTGGCCACATTCGAATGGTGCTTTTTACGTGCTACCGGGACAGGTACCACAACTACAATTTCCGTTTGATAATCCTCATAATCTCCCCTCACCTATCATCCCTGTTGCAAATATATGTATATGAAACAAACATTATTATAAATATTTGCATGGCAAACATCAAAGTTGTAATCAATGAGAAGGTGCATAAAATCTCAGCACCACTGATGAAGTGGTGTTTATGAGATATGAAGACTAGGGGAAAATAGAAACATTGTACAAATACAAAGTAGTCAGAGCAAATGTTGGGTATGTAAGAGATGTAGTAGAACTTCTTGCAGATAGTAAATTAGTATGTCATGTGTACAAGAAGTTAATTAGAAGACTGTCCATGAAATCAAGTACGTAAACTAATTAGACAACTCCTGTATGACTAAGAATTTGTCAGTCGTTGAGACAGATTTTCTAAAGCTGATTAACATAACAAGGCATTGCAGTTGAATGTCGGAGACCTGTAAGGCTGGGGAGAAACGAGATGAACCTTATGTGGCAGGTAGATAATGTTAGCTCACCTGAGATATGTTTCTCAAGCAGGCTGGACATTAAAGTTGTCAAATGTATACAAGTAGGAGTGGCTGTGTGGTAAGTAGCTTGTTTACCAACCACATGGTTCCGGGTTCAGTCCCATTTTGGGCAAGTGTCTTCTACTATAGCCTCAAGCCGACCAAAGCCTTGTGAATGGATTTGGTAGAGAGAAACTGAAAGAAGCCCATCGTATATATGTGTATATATATATATATATATGTATGTATGTGTGTGTGTGTATATGTTTGTGTCTGTGTTTGTCCCCCCCAACATTGCTTGACAACCGATGCTGGTGTGTTTACGTCCCTGTAACTTAGCAGTTTGGCAAAAGAGACCGATAGAACAAGTACTAGGCCTACAAAGAATAAGTCCTGGGGTCGATTTGCTCGACTAAAGGCAGTGCTCCAGCATGGCCACAGTCAAATGACTGAAACAAGTAAAAGAGTAAAGAGTAAGTAAGATAACTGACAGTGGAGGAGGAGGGTAACCATGGTCGAAGAAGAAATGTCCTGAGCAGGAAGTAAGAGAACAAGTCTCAGAAATAAGCCAAGTCACAATATGGCCATACATGGCAATACAACCGAAAAGCCATTGAAGCTGGCCCAGGCTAAAATAAAATTGACATTTAAATATTGATAATGAAGATAATACAATAGTTGTTGACTTTTTTGGCTGTGACTCAAGCAATTTAGTATTTATGCAATTATAAATTTTCAGGCAATTAACTCCATCTTCAAATATGAAAGATTTTTCTTTTTTTTTTTTTTTGTTATTTACATTTACACCACGTTTAGTTCATAATTGCGTGAACAATTACCACTTTATTAGCAACAACAGTTAGATATTTCATTTGATGTTCAGTTGAAATAAATTGAAAATAGGTATCACTCATACTCACACTCCATAGTTTAAGTGCTTAAAACTGAGTCGAAGCTCAAAGTGATAAGAGCTACAACAGTAGACTGCAGTACTAGATGTCTTGCTAATTTGTTGTGCCTTCTTGAAGGCAGTGAGATGGCAGAATCGTTAGCACACTGGGCAAAATGCTTAGTGGCATTTCATCTGGCTTTACGTCCTGAGTTCCAATTCCACTGGGGTCGATTTGGCCTTTCATCTATTTAGGGTCAGTAAAATAAATACTGGCTGAGTACTGGGGTCAATGTTATCAACTTACCCCTTCCTTCGAACACACTGACCTTAAAACTAATTTGTTCCATCTTCCTCTCCAGCATTTACCCTTAAATAGCAGTAAAAGGTCGCCTGAACATGTGTGCAAATGGGCAAAAAACAAAAGATATCTTTTTTTCTTAAGGCTAATTTTTAAATTTATTTTTACATTAAATAAGTACAAAAACCAAGTGCTGTAAAATATTTATTTTATTTGCATATCTGACATGAGCAGAAATTCATTTGAGACTCCTGCACTATTGTAGACAAACTAATGTACAAATGGAGAAAAATTAGTGCATCTTTTCCATCCAAAGATACTTGAAGCATCACTTTCTTCTGCTTTATCCAGAGCATCCTCATCATCATGCAACTCTGATGATGATCATCATTATCATCATCGTTTAACATCCACTTTCCATGCTAGCATGGGTTGGACGATTTGACTGAGGACTGGCAAACCAGATGGCTCCACCAGGCTTCAATCTTGATCTGGCAGAGTTTCTACAGTTGGATGCCTTTCCTAACGCCAACTACTCCGAGAGTGTAGTGGGTGCTTTTATGTGCCACCGGCACGGGGCCAGTCAGGTGGTACTGGCAAGGGCCACGCTCAAATCTTTTACACATGCCACCGGCACAGGTGCCAGTAAGGCGATGCTGGTAACGATTATGCTCAAATGGTGTCTTTTACGTGCCACTGGCATGGAGGCCAGATAACCGCTCTGGCAACGATCATGCTCGAATGGAGAAAAGTCAGTAAACCATCTTCCTCAGCACTGTATAAATCTTCCATTTGCAGCTTGATTTCTTTCATCAATAAGGTACTTAGGCACATTTGACAAAGTAGATCCCCAGGTACCAATTGAGGATAGCAGTATCCATGGGAAATTTTTGAAATATCAATGGATTATGTCTATTCTCTAATAAAACATCAGTTAATGATGCCCATTATTTAACCCTTTTGTTACCGTATTTATTTTGAGATTCTCTGAGTTTCTTTCAATTAATACGAAATATAACAAAGAATTTAGTAAAATAACTTGGTTATCATTCAGTTAGTGTTAGGGACATAAATTGTGACTAAGGTTTGGTGGAAGATTTTAATTCAAAACTTATGAAAACAAGACATTTGTACTCAGAACCAGAAGCAGTTTCAGCCAGGTTGGTAATGAAAGGGTTAAGGGTTAAATCATGCTACAATTGACTTTATCATTCATTGCTCTAAGACTGAGGAACTGGACACCAGTAGTAACAGACTGGATTAAGATTATGTTACTGTTGGACATAGCTCTTCTTCCCTTACAGGAATTTACATGTTTACTTTTTAACAACATAAAGAAGTATTATCCAACTCTCACTATTGCTCCCCTAATACTCCAGCATGGGTGTCTATCGGGTAGAAAGCTGGGTGATACAACATGCAGAAACAGTACCAAAGTCATAATAATAAAACTGAAAAATGAAACATCAAATAACAGAATAGATTTGTTGCATGGGGTTATGGTTGTGACTGGGGAAAACAGCAACTTATCATCTGTGAAGCCACCAATATTTGGAACATTTCCAACCTCTTTGTCTGTGTGTGTGTGTGTGTGCCCGTGAGCATTTGAATGCATGTGAACATACTCCAAAGTTGCATATATTTGAACCTAATATTTTTAATCAGAGAACATATGTTTGTATGTGTGTATGTATGTTTCTGTATGAATATGAATATCTTTTGTGTGTGTGTGTGTGTGTGTGCGTGCCTGCCTATTTTATGATCATGTTCAGCATGGTAGGGTGTGAAAGAAGCAATGTTTGCTTACATCTTTCCACAATTAACATTCGAGAAATGAAAAGCTGAAATAACATTGCAAATGTTTAAAACACTGACAAAATTTCCAGCTTCCTTTCTTTCTTTGTCCTCTCCCCCCACCACCACCGCCGCCACCTTCTAGTCATGGTTTTGAATCAATCCTTATGAATTAAACATTAATGTATTCAAAACTATACACAGAAGAAACTCTCTATGAAAATAATTTTCCCTCAATATTTCTGGTTAGCTCATGTTTATTATTTTTTCAAATTTTCTTTTATTTTCTGAATAATGAATTATGAATTCTGTCTGTGTGTCTGTGGTGGTGTGGAAGGATGGGTGGTGGTGTCGAGGTAGGGTGGGAGGAAGGAGAGAAAGAATAGAGAAACAAGTTGTTTTGATTCCTATTGACCATAATTCGAAGGAAGACAATACAATTTGATTTATTAACTAATCAGAAGAATTTCCATTGATGGTAACTTGGTTTATTGGCAGCACAAACTGAAGATGTGGACATCGGTGCAGAATGGTGTGATGAAGCAGACACTAATGTTTAGATTGAGGTGCTTTTGTTTGAGTTTGTCACACCAACAAATTTCTTCATTAACAATACGATGGAATATTCTTCTTTAGTTGTCTCTTGGGAGCTGAAGATGACGACTCTCTTTCAAGATGTGCGTGATGAATTTAATGCGGAATAAACTAACAAAGAGTAACTATTCTGTTGCACATGGACCATAATCAGAGCTGGAGTCTATGGCAAGGTTGATCAAGACAATCAACAATTCTCATCTGACGTTTAATAATGGACAAGCTAGCTTGTTCTTGTTATTTTTTACAGGTCAGCAGTTAAGTCGTAAAGTCAGAATTGTAAGCTAACAAAAGTACATACACTTGTGCTTGTAACACTACAACATGTTCAGGAATAATACAATTCTATATTTTCTGAGATGAAGACTATACTCCTTTATTTGTTTCAGTCAATTAACAGTGGCCCTGCTGGAACACGACTTTTAGGTGAACAAATTGACCCCAGGACTTGTTCTTTGTAAGCCTAGTACCTATTTTATTGATCTATTTTAGTGAACCACTAAGTTATGGGTACGTAAGCACACCAACATCGGTTGTCAAGCGATAGTGGTAGGGACAAATACACACACACACCGCGTGTGTACCGTTGGCGATTTTTTTTCCTCTGTCTTCCCTTCTCTGGATCTTTCCTTCTCCGCTCGAAACGTTAAACCCTCCTTCTTTCCTGAGCGTTCAATAATACTATATTTGTTCCATGTCCTCACATTGTTGTGTTTTTTTGTGCTTTCATGTTTGGATTAACTATATATATGACAGGTTCATTTCAGTTTCCATCTACCAAATCCACTCACAAGGCTTTGGTCGGCCTGAGGTTACAGTAGAAGACACTTGCCCAAAGTGCCATGCAGTGGGACTGAACCCAGAACCATGTGGCTGAGAAGCAAGCTTCTTACACACAGCCACTCCTGCACCTATATATTTTGTATTAGTCAGAGAGGTGTCTTTATCTTAGTTGTTGTTTTCACTATGTATCAGTCTTCTTTAGATGTCCTGTGATCCACCTTAATGCTTTGCTTGTATGATTCAATTATTGGGTTGTCCGGAAAGTCCGTGCCAATTTTAAAGGAAAGAAAAAGGTCAATAAATACTTGCCATTACATTTTTAATCAACCAAATATAAACCATTTTGTTGCACAATGCGTCTCCATCTTTCCTTTAACTTGAAAATACCTTCTTCCCAGAATTGAGGTGGTTTCATGGCAAAGAATTCATCAAGTTAGCTTTTTACATCATTCAAGGAATTGAAATTTTTACAATTAAGACTATTCTGCAGAGACCTGAATAAGTCAAAATCTGAAGGAGCAGTATCTGGTGAATATGGAGGGTGGGGTAACACATCCCAGCTGAGCTGTAGCAATTTTTTTCTGGTTCTCAAAGAAACATGCAGTCTCGCATTATCTTGTTGGAAAACAACACCTTCCTATTGGCCAATTCTGGACGCTTCTCTTGAATTGTTGCTTCTAACTCGTCCAGTTGTGTGCAGTATTTCTCGTAATTATCTGGTTACTTGGGAGAAACTCATAGACAGAATTCCTTTCCAATCCCACCAGACACAAAGCAAGACTTTTTTAGGGTGAAGACCCGCTTTTGAAGTGGCTAAGGGTGGCTCATGTCACTTACTCCAGGATCGCTTTCTCTGAACATTTCGGTAGATAATCCATTTCTCATCACCTTTACTCTTTTACTTGTTTCAGTCATTTGACTGTGGCCATGTTGGAGCACCACCTTTAGTCGAGCGAATCAACCTCAGGACTAATTCTTTGTAAGCCTAGTACTTATTCTATCGGTCTCTTTTGCTGAACTGTTAAGTTATGGGGACGTAAACACACCAGGATTGGTTGTCAAGCGATGTTGTGGGGACAAACACAGATACACAAACAGTGTTTGGTAGAGTAGTGAAACTCCAGTGTAGTGACAGAGTAGAACTTGATGGGACAGTGTTGAGTTTGGTGGGACTACAATATAGTGTAAGTATAGTGGTTAGTGAGACAGTAAGACTACAGTGGTGTGATAGTGCAGTGTTTAGCACACCTGTGCCTAGTAGATGCATTATACAATTGATACATGGAATAACAACTTGCTGTGCAAAATTCACCCATTCCTCTGGTAATGCCACACCTTCCAAAATGGATTTATCCAAAACGTATGAAGATGACACCTTCAATGGTTCTCCAGCAATGTAGTTAGTTATAGGACATGGCAGAGGTATTATCTTTAGTGCAGAGAAAAGTCCATTATTAAGGAAGAGGCAGAAATCATTGGCAGGAATATAGACTGGCTTGTGTCACTGGTCATGTGACTTCACAGATGTTAGTTTCAAGTATATGTGTATGCATGTGTATAAAAGTGAATACATGTGTGTGCGTGTGTGTGTGCGTGTGTGTGTGCGTGTGTGTGTGTGTGCGTGTGTGTGTGCTTGTATGTAAAATCCTAAACCTTTATGCATGTATGTGTGCATTTGTATAAAACATACATGTATATGCATGTGAATATATATTTATTTGTGTGTATCTATATGTGAATAAATGTGTGTACATACATACATGTATATATATATATATATGTATATATATATATATAATATATATATATATATGTGTATATATATATATGCATATATATATATATATATATATATGCATATGTATATATAGGGAGACAGTCGTCAGAGACTTTCTCTTTGCTGACGACTGCGCCCTTAATGCAATCGATGAGCAGGAGATGCAGCTCGAGATGGACAGGTTCTCATCAGCCTGTGACAACTTCGGTCTCACCATCAGTGCAAAGAAAACCGAAGTGATGTTTCAGCCAGCCCCCGGCAAACAATACCATGAGCCTCAGATAAGGGTGAACGGACGGATCCTCCGAGTGGTGGAAAACTTCACCTACCTGGGCAGCACTCTCTCCTGCAATGCCAACATAGATGCTGAAACCATCAACAGAATCTCCAAGGCAAGCAGCGCGTTTGGGAGACTGCGAAAGAAAGTCTGGGAGCGGAGAGGAATCAGCCTCAACACCAAGCTGAAAGTCTACCGGGCAGTCGTGCTTACCACCCTACTATACGGCTGCGAGACGTGGACTGCTTACCGAAGGCACGAGCGCCAGATAAACCACTTCCATCTCAGGTGTCTTCGGAATCTCCTTCACATTCGCTGGCAGGACAAAGTCCCAGACACGGAAGTTCTGAAGCAGGCAGATCTCCCTAGCACCATCACAATCATGCGCAAGGCCCAGCTGAGATGGGCGGGCCACGTCTCCCGCATGTCCGACACTCGCATCCCAAAACAGCTCTTCTACGGTGAACTCGGCCAGGGCAGGCGCAAAGTCGGAGGGCAGAAAAAGCGCTACAAGGATAGTCTCAAGGTCTCTCTCAAAGACTTCTCCATCGGAACAGAGACCTGGGAGACACTTGCTGCCAACCGCTCATCCTGGTGCAGCGCAATCACCGTGGGAGCAGGGACAGCCAAGGAGGGACGGATTCGGCCAGCGGAGCAGAAACGTCAGATGCGTAAAGTCAGAGCCGCCTGCACCAATAGCACTGCCCCTACCCACTTCTGCCCCACCTGTGGGAGGGGCTTCCTTGCCCGGATTGGCCTCACCAGCCACCTCCGGTCTCATGGCGGCAGTTCCATCAGATGATGTCAGTTGGTCATCTTCGAACCGAAGGACGAACATTATTATTATTATATATATATGTATATATATGTATATATATATGTGTATATATATATGCATATATATATATATATATGCATATGTATATATATATATGCATATGTATATATATATATGCATATTATATATATATATATATATATATATATATGCATATATATATGTATATATATATATATATATGTATATATATATATATGTATGTATATATATATGTATATATATGTATGTATTATATGTATGTATATATGTATATATATATATATATGTATGTATATATATGTATATATATGTATATATATATATGTATATATATAAGTATATATATATATATATGCATATATATATATATATATAAATATATATATATATGTACATATGTCCATATGTATGTTTTTGTATATATGTGTAAGATGTTAGGGTTCTGAGTCTTTGAAGTTCTTTGTGGCCATTTACCAGGCAATAATAGCTGTTCATTCTCTCCCTCCTGCCCTTTAACTGTAGAGAAACTTTTTTCTTCCTTCCATTTCTTTTTTTTTTCTTCTTTTATTTGCCATCAAACTATGGAAATATAGCGAGTGAGAGGTGATATATATTTCAACCAATTAATTTATTGTAATAACATAGTTTAATGTATATAAATTAGGTTTCAGTAGAAAAGTAGTTACATGCAACAATGTCACACTTACACATTTTGTACATGGGTACATACCTATGTATATGTGTCTGCATGAACATGCATATGTGTATATGAGTCTAAAAGTGTTTATCTATATCTACTTCGAGGCTTTCAGTAAAATGTATGTAAATCACATTTATGCATACATGCCCATGTGCTCACACATACTCTTTACTCTTTTACTTGTTTCAGGCATTTGACTGTGGCCATGCTGGAGCACTGCCTTTAGTCAAACAAATTGACCCCAGGACTTATTCTTTGTAAGCCTAGTACTTATTCTATTGGTCTGTTTTGCCGAACCACTAAGTTACGGGGACGTAAACACACCCGCATCAGTTGTCAAGCGATGTTGGGGGACAAACACGGACACACAAACACACACACACACATATATATATATATATACATATATACGACGGACTTCTTTGAGTTTCCGTCTACCAAATCCACTCATAAGGCTTTGGTCGGCCCAAGGCTATAGTAGAAGACACTTGCCCAAAGTGTCGCACAGTGGGACTGAACCCGGAACCATGTGGATGGTAAGCATGCTACTTACCACACAGCTACTCCTGCACCTACATATACATACATGCATACATACAGATCCTTATCTGTTAATCATTAGTATGACTCCTTACACAACATTATGGAAAGTGCAGTCTATTTTTATTAGAATTAATTTGTGTGTGAGAGAGAGAGAGAGGACGTTTGTATACAACAGTTGCGTGCATGTGTGATATTGTGTTCATGTATCTCAAACAGATCTTCATCAGATCTATGTTGCTAATATATATACATAGAAAACACCATTTAGAATGCAGTGTGTGCAGCAATGCATCCACGTGAAACTGTGTGTTCCAGTGACTTCAGTCCAATATGATTGCTCTGAACATGCTGCAGATGTGTGTGGGTTTATGTAGATGTGAAGGTTTGTGCATAACTGTGCATGAAGTGAGAGAGTTATGTGCAGTATAAATGGTCTCTTGGGTGTTGTAGAGGACTATAAAAGTATGTATCTGTGTGCATATATCAACACGAACTTTGCAGAAAGCACTTCCACTATACTTCCACTCAATTGGTTTCATCGTTTTCTTTGACTTTCAATTCGAACATTGTCAGTTTAATGTCCATTTAGCCAATCTGGCACCAAATATTGCAATTAAGCTAAATTTTCTTCTAAATCCAGTTCATGTTATTATTGTTATTGCTGTTGATGTTATTGTTATTGTTCTTATTGATGGTGAATGGTTGAACCAGTAGAGCAATGCAGGAGAATTGCTGTTGGAAACGAGTTCAAATCTCACTCAGTTTGAATTTGCTGCTCATTTTTCTGCTATTAATATACTGAAAGCAAATGAAGTATTGGCAGTCAAACACCTCAGCTGTACCCCCCCACCACCACCACCACCATCACCACTACATCATCTATACCTCACTCATCATATGTACCTCACCCACCACCTGTATCTCTCATATCACCTGTACTTCACACACCACTTATACCTCTCATATCACCTGTACCCCTTCGTTGGCTTTGTGCCAATCTCAGGAACCATCAATATTATGATTATTAGCCACAATTTCCAAAAAATCTTTTGTATTGAATGCTAAAAGCAGTGGGGAAGAGACATTGCTTGTTTAGAATAAACACTAGTAGCATGGCCATGTTGGAGCTACCATTGGCTAAACAATGTGTACCAGGTCATGAAACACATCCACTTCAGTGGTTTGTGTTGCACATGATTTGTAGGTTTATGTTGAATGACCATTATATGCAGAACAGATTTAGCTTTTAGCCAAGTTTAGCATGAAGATAGACCCAGCACCAACATTAGGTAATCTTCCACATCTTGATAACAATGTCAAAGGAGTTGTAGGGTGGGAAGATTTGAGGACAGAGTTTCTCTTCTTAGGCCAAGTCTTTTCCTTCTTCTTCCTCTTCTTTTCCTTCTTCTTCCTCTTCTACTTCTTTTTCTTTTGCACCTTCCTCTTCTTCTTCTCCTCCTCCTCCTCCCCCCTCCTTTTTCTTATTATTTTGCTTCTTCTCCTCCTCCTCCTCCTCCCCTCCTTTTTCTTCTCTTTCTTTTTCTTCTTCTCCTCCACCTTCTTCTTCTTCTTCTTCTTCATCTTTGCCACTGCTGTCGCAGTTTTCCCATCATTGTCATCATCTTCTTCATTACAGCAATGGTATTGGATTAATAGAATAAACAGAATATCAGAGAAAACAACTTTATGAAGCTTTACCTTCTTAGTTCAAACCCCACCTGGACCAACTTTGTCTTCCAAAGTCAATAAAATAAAATACCATTCAAATACAGGAATTGACAGAAGCAACCAAGCTTTCCAATAAATACATATCTTGTAGAACCTGTGTAAGAAAATATCATCATCACCATCATTATCATCATCATCATCATCGTCATCATCATCATCACAGCAGCAAAATGGTGGTGAACTGACAGAATTGTGTGTGTGTGTGTGTTTTTGTGTCCATTTTTGTTCCCCACCACTGGTTGAGAACTGCTGTTAGTATCTTTATGTCCCTGTAACTTAGCAGTCTGGCAAAAGAGACCAATAGAATAAGTACTAGGCTTAAATAAAAATTTAAAAAAGCAGAAAAACTGTGGTCGATTCAGTCAACCAAAACCTCCCCAAAATTCTCCAACGCGGTACCCAGCATGGCCACAGTTTAATAACTGAAACAAGTTAAAGATAAAAGATCCCAAACAAGACGCCTAACAGCGTTTCTTCCAGTTTTAGGTTCTGGGTTCAAATACTGCTGAGGTCAGTTTTGTCTTTCACTTTTTTCAATGCCAGTTGAGCACTGGAGGGGAAGGGCCAATGTAATTGATTTAGTCCAGTGGTTCCCAAACTTTATCAGGCTGCTGCCCCCTTGACACCCAGATCACATTCCTAGCACCCCTACCCCCAACTAACCATAACGAACATAGACCAAAACTTAACCTAATGAACCCATTATCAACACACTTTTCTTCAACTCCCCCTTGGAACTTTCCACTGCTCCCAGAGGTGTGCAATACCGCACACTTTGGGAACCAATGATTTTAGGCCCTCTTATAAAACTGCTGGCCTTGGGTGGAAATTTGAAACCATTTTAAGACAGTGAGCTGGCAGAGTCATTAGGGCACAGGACAAAATAATTTGTAGCATTTCTTTTGGTTTTATATTCTGAGTTCAGATTCTGCTGGAGTCAACTTTGTCTTTCATCCTTTTAGGAGTTGAGAAAATAAACACCGTTCAAGTATCAGGGTCAATGTAATAGACCAGCCACCACCCCCACAACATTTCAGGCCTTCTGCCTACAGTTGAAACAATTAATGTTATTATCACAGCAAGATGTAAGGCATGACTACGTGGCAAGAAGTTTGCTTCTGAACTACATGTTTCTGGGTTCAGTCCCACTGCATGGTACCTTGGGTAGGTGACTTCAATTATAGCTTCAGGCCGACCATAGCATTGTGAGCAGATTTGGTAGAAGGAAACTGAAAGAAGCCTGCAATATGTGTGTGTGTGTGTGTGTCTGTTGTGTCTGCCTTTTTGTCCTCCACTACCACTTGATAACTGGTGTTGCTGTGTTTACATCCTTGTAACTTAGCGGTTCAGGAAAAGAGACTAATAGAATGAGGTCTAGGCTTGAAACAAATAAGCTCTGAGGTCAATTTGTTTGACTAAAACAATTTTTCAAGGTCGTGTCCCAGCAAGGCCACAGTCAAATGACTGAAGCTAATGAAAGATAAAGACAAAAAAACCCTAAAAGAATCGAGAATGCCTTCAACAAAATCTTAAGATTAGAAATTCAGTTTCATTATCTGACTTTTAAACTGAAATATTCATCACTAAATGTTTGTTGTTGTTGTTGCTGTGGAAGATCCTAAATTATTTATGTCAAAAGGTCCAATCAATTGAACTGTGAAAATCAAATTCAACTCCACAGGAATTTGATCTCAGGCAATTTGACTTAACGAAGCAATGTAGGAAACATATCTAGCGATATTATTTCTGCCTTTGCTTCATCTTTAATTATGCTAGTAGAGATAGTGACAGCAGCAGCAGCGGAGGCGGTGGTGGTGGTGGTGGTGAGAGTGGTGGTTGTGGTGAGTGTGGTGGCAGCGGTGGTGGTGGTGGTGAGAGTGGTGAGAGTGGTGGTGGTGGTGGTGATGTTAGTAGTGTTATTAGTAACAGCAACAGCAGCAGTTCTAATAGTAGTAGAAGTAGTAGTAGTAATAATAATAATAGTAGTAGTAGTAGTGTGGCTGTAACAGTAGCAGTAATGGTTGTGGTGTTTGTGGTGGTGGTGGTGGTGGCAGTGCTGGTAGAATATTAGTGCTAATCATCTCACTTGTGACCATTTGTTTGGTAGACAATAACAACCAGAACAATTAGGGAACGTAATTAATGTGTCCCAATGAAGACAATCTACAGTGGGATGAGGGAAGGTGATGTGGGGGAGGGGAGGAAGGATATTATGTTTGCACACTGAGCTACAGAAATGACTCAGATTGGGAACATCAGTGGCCAGTGATTTTTCTTGCAGGCTTTTCTGCTAATCTTGTAAAGATGCCAGGAGCCATCCATCTTTCTTCAGGTCCTGCAGACTACAAGAATTATATATTAGATGTACACTGGTTTGTCTGTATGTGTGCATGTGTGGTATGTATACATATATATGTGTATACATATGTATGGTATATATATATATATATATATATATATATGTATGTATATATATATATATATACATTATATTTTATATATAAATATATATATATATATATATGTATATATGCATATATATGTATTACATATATATATATATATATTATATATATTCTATATATATATATGTACATTATATATATATATATATTATATATATATATATGTATGTACATATATATATATATATATATAGATAGTATGTATTTACATATATATATACATATATATATATATATATATATTATATATATTATATATTGTATATATATATATACATATATATATGTATATATATGTATGTATATATATATTATACATGTATATTTATATATATATATATATATATATATACATATATATATCTATATGTATGTATGTACATATATATATATACATACATACATATATCTATACATATATTATGTATATATATATGTATGTTATATATATATATATATATAAAATATTATTCGAGACAAAACCACTATTTTTGCAAACAAACAAGGAAAGACTTAATCAATACATAAATTTTAATAAATAGTCAAAAAAAACCGCCACTACAATCGTTTCTTGTCTTGATCGACAATCTTCAGGTGGACTTCCAATCTAAAAATCAATATTTAAATATAAAAAAATAATAATTTTAAAATAATTAAAGTATGAATGAAAAAATATAAGTATATAATCCATATATACCTATCTATAATCCATATATAATCAATATATAAACAATATATAAACTAAAAAAACCTATCAACAATTAAATATAAAATATAAAATATAAAATATAAAATATAAAACAAACAAAAAAAAATATATAATATAATAATAAACTATATATACACCCATACGCATATACCTAATTATATATAACCATATCTAACTACATACACTAAATCACACACCTATATTATATCCCTATACATACACATAAAAATGTCTAGGCAACTATAAATAAATAAAATAGCTAAATACTTCAACACAATACTTATTCATACTCCCACACACACACATACAACCCACATTCACGCTCTAGAAAACGGACATCACTCAAAACTATGAACGGAGAATGGAATAAATGGAATTAAAAATTATATTCACTTGGTAAAACGAACACTACTTAAAAATATGAATAAACAATGCAATAAAACAACAGACATCGCAAATAGACACAAATTACTACAAATTCCTTATCAAACCTACCATGATAACCAAAACTCATAAAAACATATAATGATAAAATCTCCCTTTACTAAACTCTATAACAAACCTATATAGCAATCCCCCTAACCTAAACATTCACACACAAATACACACACGTAAACCATGGTTTTTTTTAGGGAATTCGTAGTAATTTGTCTATTTTCGATGTTGGTTGTTTTATTATATTGTTTCATTCATAATTTTTGAGTGGTGTTCGTTTTGCCACGTGAATTTTATTTTTAATTCCATTTATTCCATTTCTCCATTCATTAATTTAGAGATGTTCGTTTCCAGAGGGTTTATACTTTTTATATATATGTTAAGTTCCTTGGTAAAGTAATTTTGTTTGGTGTATATGTTGAGGCTTATATGTACTTGTGGGTGTGTGTGAGTGGGGTGGGAGTTTGTATTTGTTATGGGTGTGTGGTTTACGAGTGGTTTTTGTGTGGAATGTATAGGTTAAAGGAATTGCTATATAAGTATGTTTTAGTGTTTAGTAAAGGGAGGTTTTATCATTTCTGTTTGTGAGTTTTAGCTTATCATGGTAGTTTTATAAAAGAATCCATTCATAATTTTTGTGTTTATTTGTCTGTGTGGGGTTGAGTGGGTTTTTGGAGTATATGTTGAGGTTTATATGTATGTATTGGTATGTGTAAGTGGTGTGGGTATTGTATATGTCGTGGGGTGTGTGGTTTACGTGTGTGTATTGTGTGTGAATGTTTGGTTAGGGGGATTGCTATATAGGTTTGTTATAGAGTTTAGTAAAGGAGATTTTATCATTATATGTTTTTATGAGTTTTGGTTATCATGGTAGGTTTTGATAAGGAATTTGTAGTAATTTGTGTCTATTTGCGATTGTCTGTTGTTTTATTGTATTGTTTCATTCATAATTTTTAAGTAGTGTTCGTTTTACCAATGAATATAATTTTAATTCCATTTATTCCATTTCTCCGTTCATAGTTTTGAGTGATGTCCGTTTTCTAGAGCGTGAATGGGGGTTGTATGTGTGTGTGTGTGGGAGTATGAAAAGTATGTGTTGAAGTATTTAGCTATTTTATTTATTTATAGTTGCCTAGACATTTTATGTGTATGTATAGGGAATATATATAGGTGTGTGATTTTAGGTATGTAGTTAGATATGGTTATATATAATTAGTATATACGTATGGGTGTATATATAGTTTATTATTATATTATTATTATTTTTTTTTTTTGTTTTATTTATTTTTAGATTTATATTTTATATTTTAATTTTATATTTAATTGTTGATAGGTTTTTTAGTTTATATATTGTTTATATATTGATTATATATGGATTATAGATAGGTTATATATGGATATATACTTATATTTTTTCATTCATACTTTAATATTTTAAAATTATTATTTTTTTATATTTTAAAATATGATTTTTAGATTGGAAGTCCACCTGAAGATTGTCGATCAAGACAAGAAACGATGTAGTGGCGGTTTTTTTGACTATTTATTAAAATTTATGTATTGATTAAGTCTTTCCTGTTTGTTTTGCAAAATAGTGGTTTTGTCTCGAATAATATTTATAATATTTTACTATAAAATCGATTTAATCCTAAATCTGATTTTTCCCTGTAAATTTGGATTATTCCCTAATATTTATTATTATATTATATATATATATATATATATATAGTATATATATATTATGTAGTGTATATATATATATATATATATATATATATATATGTATTGTTAAGCTATATATATATATATATATATGTATGTATGTATGTATATTAATTATATATATATAGAGATATATATATACATGTATATTAATATATAATATGTATATATAGAGATATATATATATGTATATTATATGTATGTATATATATCATATTATATATATATATATATATATACATAATATATATATATGTACCTACATATATAGTATATATATATATATATATATATATGTATATATATATATGTACATATATAATGTATATGTATACTTACTTTGATACTTGATAGGTTTCGGCCATTATTGGCCCAGGCCATGTCTAACTTAATAGCACCACCTGGTGAAGTCTTTCAAGTCAGAATTTGGGCACTATGGCCCACTCAAGTAGAGAGTTATTGTTACAGAGACATATCCGGGTGTAGGGGGTTTATCCGGGATTTCTTGAAGGAATCTGTCAAAGACTTCTTGAACCCTATAGGGTCAGTTTCTGTTTAATGTGTTTTGGTGTAATGTTAAAGAGAGCAGGGCCAATTGAGGTGAAATAATTGTGCCGTATTGTTGTTATGAGATGAGAGTGCGATTTTTGGTTTGGCGCGGATGGCACGGGCCCAAGTCTTGGATTACCTTAAAGGTGATGCCAACATCATTGGGCAATGCTGATGGAATATTTTCCACATCATGCAGATGATGTAGCGCTCACGACGACGTTGGAGAGAATAGAGTTTTAGCTTTTCTAGTCGACCCCCAATAGTCGAGGCCTGTCATGCCATCTATCTTTTTTGTGATTGCCCTTTTGTGGTGCTTCAACTTTTATGATACCTTGTATTGTGTGGGGAGACCACAGTGGACAAACAGTATTCAAGGTGGGGTCGGGCAAAGTGGAGGAGAAGAGAAGGATAATGGTGTGGATATCTCTCGACTGGAAAGTTCTGAGATCCAGGAACACATTCTGCGGGCCATGTCAACTTTGGTGTTTATATGAGTGCCCAGCTTACGTTGTTGTCCACAATTACTCCCAAGTCTCTGATGTTGTTGGACGCCACGAGAGTTTCACCTGAAGGAAGGGAGTATGGAGTTTCAGGGCATCCTCTTTTCCAAAGTGGATTAGCTCAAATTTATCCTCGTTCAGCAGCAGCATATTGTTTTTTTCTGCCCATGGATAACAGCCAGTAGATCTGACTGAAGGCATGTCCGGTCACTCGCCTCATTTATGACCTTCTGTAGCTTGGAGTCATCTGCAAAGATTTTTATGCTGTGCTTGATTGATGATGTCATTAATGTCATTAATGTAAATGATGAAAAAAGAAGTGGGCCCAGCACAGTGCCTGCGGAACGCCACTACTGACTTTGGCTGGCTTGATTTTACCCCTCAACTACAACATGTTGAGATCTGTCTGTCAGGAAACACTTAATCCATTTCAGTAACTTTCCAGAGACACCAATGTTGGATAGTTTTTTCAATAGGATCTTGTGATCGACCCTGTCGAAGGCCTTACTGAAATCAAGGTAGATGACATCGGTGTTGGAGCCCTCTCCCAAAGCTTTCAAAATGTCCTCAAAGTGATGCAGGAGCTGCGTTAGGCAGTCCGTTCCATTACGGAACCCATGTTGGTTGGAGATCAGCCATCTGTTGCTTTCCAGAAATTGGGTTATTCGAGATCTCACCACCCTCTCAAATACCTTGATGATATGAGAGGTGAGTGAGATCGGACGGTAATTCACTGCAAGGGACTTGTTACCCTTTTTGAAAACTGGGACAACAGACTGGGACAGGAGATTTTTTGGAATATAGCCAGCATCCAGTGAGTTTCTCCACAGATTAGCAAGGGGAGATGCAAGTGGTGTCGACACACCTCAGGACACAAGCAGGGAACCTATCGGGGCCTACTGCTGAATTGTGTTTTATTTCGTTTATCGCCGCTAAGACATCAGGGGCACTAAATGTTATGTCCGATATAGTGTGTTGGGGGTTGACATCACTGATACAGCCCAGATCGGCCATATCAGGATTGCTGAAAACAGAGCAGTATTGTTTCTGCAGTATCTCGGCCATGGATTTGGCATTATCTTGGAGAGTGCAGTTTCGTCAATTAGAGGGCCTACAGTGGAGACAGTGACCGCGTTTCCTCGCAAATGAAAAGAACACTTGGGGTTGAGTTTTATTTTTTCAATGGCCCACTTCTCCTCAGCTGATCTTTGGTATTGATGAGGGTCTTCATGCATTGTTGGAGGTTATATTTTTGGATTCAAGCAGTGCGATAGCCGTCGAATGTGTGGTGTTGCTGTTGCAGTACTTTAGTTGTTAATTTTTTTGTTTGTTCTTTTTATTTTTCTGATAATGGTTTTTCTGTTTTGGGGGATTCTGCATCCTTTGTGTTCACAGGTCTTGGTGGGGAGTGTTTTGCACATATGTCTGTGACGGTGTCTACAAAGATCTGCCAGATGTTTTTGGTTGGTGGAGATGTGTGTATGTGTAAAGGACCAGTCAACATTTGATAGCTCGTTCCTGATTGCATCCCAGTTGGCTTTATGGAGATCCATGTTGTCAATGGGTGGCTGGAGGAAGGTCACTATGATTAGCTTTCGGCTGGTGGAATTTCATGTTACAGAGAACCATGTCATGGTCTGAAAGAAGGTTTTTTCCACTGTAACGTTATGTATAGTGTTAGTGTGGTTACTAAACACTAGGTCCAAATGTTCTGATGTCTTGTTGGTGCAAGGACAAGTTGGGACAAGAAAAACTCATTCGTAAGTCGAAAAGTGACTCTGCTGCTTCTTTGTCAGCGGTTGAGGCGGGAGTGCTTGGTTTCAAACAGTTTGTAGTCCAGTCAACACAGGTAGATTGAAGTCTCCCATCATGAGTATGTTGCTAGAATGACACTGTTGAATAAAGCACTTAATGCTGTTGAGGCATTTTTAAGCACAGTATGGTGTTTGGGGCGGCCTATAGAGCCCAATTACTGTCAGGTCATTGGCTTTGTTGTGCACGGTGACTGATTCACAGTAGCCGTTGAGAATATACTATTTCATCTGCCGTAAATGAATCATGCAGGAAAATGGCAGTTCCACCCTTCCTCCTGCCGATACGATCCGCACGGATGGTTGTGAATTCTTCACTCTCACTTCGGCTTCCAAGTGGGAGTTGTCAAGGTGGGTCTCAGTGAGAATGAAGAAAGGATGTGGTGTGAATGGTTACCAACCCAGTCTTCAATAAATTGGATCTTCCATTTTTGTGCATTGATGGAAGGGCTGACACCTTGTGCATTGAGTAGGAATGTGGAGGTTAGTGTAGTGGCTGGTTTTGACTGTTCAGGGGCTTGGATTTTGTGTGTGTTAGTGGCAGCAATGTGGGGAATTGGTGCACTGGGTAATAGCATAGGATGGTGTTGAGTGATGGCTAGAATGTTTTTGTGTATCTCTTTTGCCATGTTCAACATGGCTAAAAAAGAATTTTCCTGCTTAGGGAGCAGTTTTTGGCTGGAGGTGTGGTTGCACTGTTGGATAGGGTTGTAGTTTCCACTTTTGTTGTTGTTGTTTTTGTGTCTATATATATATATATATAATATATATATATATGTATATGTATGCATATATAGCTACATCTTGCAAACACTTACACATAGAAGTGGGGGTACATAAACGCATGCAATACAAACAGATAGTTGTATGTTTAGTTGTGTGTGCGGTGGAGGCTGTCTATTCAGAGGGAGAGAGAGAGTGTGTGTGTGTATTTGTGTGTGTGCTTGTGCAAGAGTCAGTGGGAGAGATGGATGGAGACAAGGACAGAATGCAAAAGTGTATTAGTAAAATGCATGCACCTGTGTGCATGTGCTTATACATGCATGCATGTATGTGTTTATATGCATGCATGTGTATATGTATATATATATGTGTGTGTATATGTATATATATGTATATGTGTGTGTATATGTATATATATGTACATGTGTGTGTATATGTATATATATGTATATATATATATGTATATATATATATATGTATATATATGTATATATGTGTATATATGTATATATATATATATGTGTGTGTGTGTATATATATATATGTATATATGTGTGTATATATATATATGTATATATGTGTGTATATATATATGTATATATGTGTGTATATATATATATGTATATATATGTATATATGTGTGTATATACATATATATATGTATATATATGTATATATGTGTGTATATATATATGTATATATATGTATATCATCATCATCATCGTTTAACGTCCGTTTTCCGCGCTAGCATGGGTTGGACGGTTTGACCGGGGTCTGGGGAGCCAGGGGCTGCCCCAGTCTCCAGTCTGATCTGGCAGTGTTTCTACAGCTGGATGCCCTTCCTAATGCCAACCACTCCGCGAGTGTAGTGGGTGCTTTTTACGTGCCACCTGCACAGGTGCCAGAGGGTCTGGCATCGGCCACGATCAGTTGGTGCTTTTATATATATATATAATATTATATATATATATATATATATATATATAATATATGTTATATATATATATATATATATATGTATATATATATATATATATATGTATATATATGTATATATATCTATATATATATATATCTATATAATAGATATATATATATATGCATGTATGTGTATGTGTAGAAGAAAATGAGATGATGGAAATGTCTTCAAAGATGTATGAGTATATACTACATACGTTCGTGTTATACATATTTATATGTACTATATATTTACTCTGTTCGTGCATGTACTATCTGTTTGTTTTATTCTATATACATCTATGTATATACTTTATATACATGCATGTATATACTATAAATAGGTGTGTGTGTATGTATATGTATGTTTGTGTGTGTGCACATATATGAATATTTGTTTTTTATTTTTATTTCATCTAGTTTCAGCTCACGAGCTGTGGCCATGCTGGGGCAGCTCCATTTGTGTGTATAAATTATATGTATATGAACTATTCATTTATGTACGTATTCTATACATTTATGACTATAAAAGATATATTGATATGTGTGTGTAATACATATATTTATATGTATAAGCATTATATTTATATTTATACACATGCATTTTGGTACCTACATATATGCATGTGTACACATATACATTTATGTAGATAGATAGATAGATAGATAGACAGACAGACAGATAGATATGTTTCTTTATTAGCCACACTGGGCTGAACATAGAGGGGACAAATTACAAAGTAGAGCTTATCTTTTGGGGGAGAAAAAAAGAAGAAAAAAAAGGGGTTAGGTTTTCGATCAAAAGGGATCGTAAAAGAAAAGAAAGAAAATATGATCAATAGGGATCGTGTATCACAGATAGATAGATTGACAGACTGATAGATAGATATATCTGTGTATGTACTACTTATAGTGTGTTGGTACTATATGTGTATATACACTATATATTCATGCATATGTACTACTTTTGTGTACATATGCATTACTCCTTTACTCTTTTACTTGTTTCAGTCATTTGACTGTGGCCATGCTGGAGCACCGCCTTTAGTCGAGCAGGACTCATTCTTTGTAAGCCTAGTACTTATTCTATCAGTCTCTTTTGCCGAACCGCTAAGTTATGGTGACGTAAACACATCAGCATTGGTTCTCAGGTGATGTTGGGGGGACAAACACAGACACACAAACATATACACATACACACATATATATACATATATAGGACAGGCTTCTTTCAGTTTCCATCTACCAAATCCACTCACAAGGTTTTGGTCGACTCGAGGCTATTGTAGAAGACACTTGCCCAAAGTGCCATGCAGTGGGACTGAACCCAGAACTATGTGGTTGGTAACCAAGCTACTTACCACACAGCCACTCCTACGCATTATATATTTTTGCGTGTATATACTTCATGTTTATAGTATATATTTTTGTGTGCATGTACTATACGTTTATGCATGCATATACTGTATGTATATAAGAATTATATACATGTATATATATATATATTCTTTTATTCTTTTACTTGTTTCAGTCATTTGACTGTGGTCATGCTGGAGCACCACCTTTAGTCGAGCAAATCGCCCCCAGGACTAATTTTTTGTAAGCTTAATACTTATTCTATCAGTCTCTTTTGCTGAACTGCTGAGTTACGGGGATGTAAACACACTAACATTGGTTGTCATGCAATGGTGTGGGGGGGAGGACAAACATAGACACACAAATACATACATATATACATACATATAAATATATATATGACAGGCTTCTTTCAGTTTCCATCTACCGAATCCAATCACAAGGCTTTGACTGGTCCGAGACTATAGTAGAAGACACTTGGCCATGGTGCCATGCAGTGTGACTGAACCCAGAACCATGTGGTTGGGCGGACGCTTCCTACTACACAGCCACACACAAACAGAGACGTGTGTGTGTGCATTATATATTATATAATGTATATACTACATTAATATATATATATATATATATATATATATATTATATTATATTATATATGATATATAATGTATATCTACATACTATGTGTGTGTATATATATATATGTCTGTATGTCCAATATATTTGTTTCTGTGTATAAGTAAATGGAACTTCCTCAGTTGTTGATCATTCTGTTGTTGAATCAACTGAATTCACAGTTCACTGAATTAGCATATAAATGGCTGAGCTCTCTACAGACATTCCTCATTAATTCTCAGGTAGATCAACATTACACTAAACTGACCCTTTCAGTGATAAATACAAGCATGCTGATTGGCTCCTCACAACTACCCAATCGGATTCACTGTGAATTGGTTGACCTGAGTAAATGGTAAATAATGTCTGCCTCCCCTGAGATGCCACTTTATGGAACCAAGCCCAGGGACTTTATGATAGGAATTAAAACTTCTTAACTATTTAGCCATATTGTGTCTAACATGTCCAAAAGGTTAAGTATGGCCATATATATGTATGTGAAGATATATTCTTTTGCTCTTTTACTTGTTTCAATCATTTGACTGCAGCCATGCCGGAGCACCACCTTGAAGGGTTTTTTTAGTTGAATAAATCAGACCCTGTACCTATTTCTTTTTAAAGCCTGGTACTTATTCTATAGCTCTCTTTTTGCCAAACCAATAAATTACAAGGACATAAACACACCAACACCGGAGACAAAGACAGACAGAATGACACACACACACACATATATATATATATCACGGGATCACGTAACCGACCAGACCATCAGATGATGCTACACATCTCTGGTCACAATGCGTTCGCATTGTTTTAGCCTTCGAACGACGCCACCCCGCTGGCTAAGCGAGCAGGCCAACAGAAGAAAAAGTGAGAGAAAGAGTGGTGAACGAGTACAGCAGGGATCACCACCCCCTGCCGGAGCTTCGTGGAACTTTTAGGTGTTTTTGCTCAATAAACACACACAACGCCCGGTCTGGGAATCGAAATCGCGATCCTCCAACTGCGAGTCCGCTGCTCTAACCACTAGGCCATTGTGCCTCCACACACACACACACACACACATTATATATATTTTATATATATATATATATATATATATTATATATGTATGTATGTATGTATGTATGTATGTTATGTATGTATGTATGTATATGTATGTATAAGTAAAAGGGGAAACAACAGGTTGCTTAGCCACATACCGAAAAATTATAAATAGCAGTCAAAGGCCGCTTATTTCTATTTTCTACAAATATACCTCCACATACAACATATATATGTAACTCGCATATGTAAAACAGAAGGAAAAAATAATGTAAACAAAGTCTTTGGTTAGTTACGGATGTATTTACCCTTATATTATTAATATATATATATATATATATTATATTATATATATATATATATATATATATCTGTAAATATAATATTTGACAATTCATATTATATTTACAGATAAATTCCTCTATTTACATAGCATCGAGGTCTCTTTCCTTTTTTGTTGTCTCACCATTTCTATCAATGGAAGCATTGTTAAATCAATGACTCTTTACTTGATTCAGAATTCTAGGTTCTGATTTCTCCCCCAAGACTTCAGTTGTAAAAATGTTACGGGTCTCCATCTTTAGGAGGTGGATAAGACATTAGGATAAGTGACCGACCCTTGTATAAATTAATAGCAATCAAGAAGTTATGGTCAAAGGTTTTTGGAGGATGCTGGAACAAATAATAGAAAATTTCATAATAGAAATAGAATATTTGGTTACGGAGATCTCACAGATCTGGTTTCAAGTGCCACCAGATCCGTTTTACTTTCCATGCTATTATAGGCCATATACTGTGTTAGGTATCAGTCAGTTAAAGAATGTAAACTAAAGAACAGACACCCATATTAAAGACATGAACAAATTCAAAATCACTAAAACACTTTATGGGGAGGTGTGTGGCTCAGTGGATAGGGTGTTGGACTCATGATTGTAAGATTGTGGTTTCAATTCTTGGACCAGGTGATGCATTGTGTTCTTGAGCAAAAACACTCCACTTTGCTCCAATTCCCTGAGCTGTAATATTGAGAAGAGGTGTGTTGCTTAGTGGTTAAGGTGTTGGATTCACGACTGTAAGGTTGTGGTTTCAATCTCTGTACTGGGTGATCTGTTGTGTTCTTGAGCAAAACATTTTATTTCATGTTACTCCAGTCCACACATCTGCAGAGATGTTTAGCCTGGAGAGGGATGGGCTCCACTAGGATTTCTCACGCAAGACACGCTGCATGGCTGCAGCACTCCAATAACCCCCAAGGGGTTGAGGGACTTGTCAAAACACTTTACCAAACTTCTACTGAATGATTGTTTTATGTTATGCTATGGGGGACCTGTACAGTTAGTCCAAATACCAAAGGACACTGCAATGACCATTAAAAGTTCCACCTAAGGACTTCTTCCACAAATCTTCAAAGAGAAGGACAAGAAAATTATAAAAGTAATTTAGCCCCGTTACAATATTCCTTTGAATTTTATTTATCATTTGAATTATTTCTGTCCATCCAGCATCTGCATCCTAGAAATAGCAGCCAAATTTTTCCCAACTCATAATTCACATCTGAGTAAAGAGGACATGTATTAAACAACATAGTCCCCAACACTCCCTTCAAAACGGTTATTGTTGTTCTTCTTGGCAATATTGTTAATGATGATGATAATGTTGACTATGATCCCTTGTTAATCTGACCTATGTGCTCCCACAGCAATCTAACCCAGATGATCCCCACTGTTTATTCTTGACCCATCGTATGTCAATATTCTAGTCCTTATCTCCACAAGACATCTTCACTTTTGATGAATCACACTTTACTTTATCTTATTATGGCAGATGTATTTCACTAAGTTCTTCCTTGCATGTACAGATGCATGTGTGTGTGTGTGTGTGTGTGTGTGTGTGCATATATATATATATATGTGTGTATACATGTATATATTTGTATACATATATAATATCCAGTGAAGCAGGCTCAGGGTTTACCTAACGAATGTAGTACAGTTCAATTGTTCATCTTAATTGACTTTGACTCTTCCCTATCATTCGATTTGGTTAGCCAGCTCTGGATTGTATCAGAGTGCTCATAAGGTACCTGCTCAGATTTTAAATCCCAATTCCTTTACATTTAATATATATATATATACACATTTAGCAGAAGTAACCGCGAGCTGGCAGAAACATTAGCACACCGGGTGAAATGCTTAGCAGTATTTCGTCTGCCGTTACGTGCTGAGTTTAAATTCCGCCGAGGTCGACTTTGCCTTTCATCTTTTCGGGGTCGATTAAATAAGTACCAGTTATGCACTGGGGTCGATATAATCGACTTAATCCGTTTGCCTGTCCTTGTTTGTCCTATCTGTGTTTAGCCTCTTGTGGGTAGTAAAGAAATAAGAAGTAACAGAGAGATTCAAGGTTTCAGAGTTGTGTGCATTGGCATTTATCAACGTAGTTATTAACTCTCACAACAGACTGGAATAGTCAATAAAACTTTAAGACTTATGCTTCTAGTATGGCCTGGTGTCAAATAATCCAAGACCTAGTAGTAGTATATGGCTGGCTTGTTGACTATTGCACAGGAAATATTTAAACCTTGCTCATAACTGAAAAATCTAGATTCTATACTGAAATTAGCAAATGTTCTAGTTTATAAAATAGGTTCTGTTCTTGGGCACACAAACTATCTTTTAGTATCTGTTCTGTCCTTACAGAGAAGTGTATATTCTTGCCTGATTGAATTCTTTGAGGAGGAAGCATCTAGTTTTTATTCTTCTTAGTCTGACTTCTGTAGACACCTCTCAACCTGCCATACTTTCATCAACATCACTGAAAATATTCTTGACTGATCAGTTTCCAGGTGAAGTTTTATTGATCTCCAGAAAGATTGATATTATTGATCACAATTTATTTATAGAGAAACTTCACCATTACAATATTTATGGTTCAGTAAATAAATGGTTTAAATCATATTTACAATTACGAAGATGCCTCTGTGGTTGAGGTCTTATTTGATGAGTGCCACACAAAAGCATACAGTACACTCATCAGGTGGTTGGCATTAGGAAGGGCATCCAGCTGTAGAAACCCTGCCAAATCAGACTGGAGCCTGGTGCTGCTCCCCAGCTTAAGAGCTCTCAAGATGTCAAATGAGGATGATGTGTCCAGGATGAACTTAGTAGGAACTTATTTTCTTAACTCTAACAATATGAACACAGTTGGCACCGGCAGGATTTGAACTCAGAACAGAATGGAATTAGTCCTAAATATTGTTTGATATTTAGCCTGGTTGACTAAAATTTCATCCTTGTCGCAACATCAATTATAATTTCTCACATTATAATGAATTTACTTGGATTTCAAATGGAGATCAATTTATCAAATCAATGATGTTTTGCATATTGCTGATACTCATTGAAAAATAACAATTCTGCCAGCTCACTGCCCTGTAATAATAGTTTCAAATTTTGCCACAAGGGCAGCCATTTTGGGAGAGGGGATAAGTCCCTTACGTCGACTCCAGCATTTTTACTGACACTTAATTTATCAACCCCGAAAGGATGAAAGACAACGTCAACCTCGGCAGAATTTGAACTCAGAATGTAGCAATGGGTGAAATACCACTAAGCATTTCCTCCAGCATGCTAACGATTCTACCAGCTCACCACCTTTCACTGCTTTGTAATGATGATGATAATAATGGTTTCAAATTTTGGCACAAGGCCAGCAATTTCAAAGAGAGGGCATGTCAATTACATTGACCCCAGTGCACAACTGGTACTTCTTTTATCAACCTTGAAATGATGAACGGCAAAGTCAATCTCAGTGGGATTTGAACTCAGA
>NC_043005.1:99377381-99384881 GCF_006345805.1 Octopus sinensis | reverse complement strand
ATATATATATATATATAATATATATATATATACATATATACATACATACTTATATATATATATATATAATATATAATATATATATATATATATATATATATATATTGTGTTATATATATATGCATGCATCATACCATGTCGTTACCATTTTTAACCCTTTACTATTTCCAAGGCTGCATTGTAGCAGAGTTATTAATACTTCAGACAAATGGATTAACAATGTTTTTTTCTGCCTTTTTGCATTTTGAGTTCAAATCCCACTAAGGTCAACCTTCCCTAACATACTTTCAAGGTTGATAATTGAAAGTACTTGTCCAGTCAATTACTGATACTGATGAGACTGACTAACACCCTCCCACCAAAATTTCATTTCAGGTCTTGTATCTGTTGTAGAAAGAATTATTATTATTATTATTATTATTGTTATTGTTGCCATCATTAATATTTATAAACGTTGGCCTTCAGTTTTCAGCAGTGTATTATTTGAAGCTAATTATATGTAATGTAACAAGGATCCAAAATTATCTTACATATTCTTCCTGATTGCTAAGGAGGACAATTGCTGTAAACTACTGAAAACATACAACCTTGCTAAAACTGTGTCACGAAGGTGAGACTTCCTTTATACAACTGGTTCTCAAGACAGCCAATATTGCCCCTTCAGAGTATTGAGAACTCATGAACATTTCAAGGTGCTGCAGGGGAAGAGTGTCTGGGTTTTTAGAGTTGGCATAATTTTTCATAGAAGTAGAATATATAAACCATGCGAAATACTTGTATTTTAACACCAGATATTGTGTTATCAGTGATCAGAAATATGACTGATAATAAACCACTGCAGAAAACTTGATCATATGCAGAACACAAAAAAGCCCCCACATTTTAGCTCTGCTCACATATCTAGCACTGTTACACAACTGGTCATTAGTATTAACAGCAGTGTGGTGGATAAAGCAATTACAGATAGGAAGGCAAGTATGAGTCATATAGTCAGTCAAGTGGTACAGAAAGATGTCATATCCAATGACTGTTATAGCAGCATTTATAGTTAGCTGCTACAAGGGTAAAACAGATGCCTTGAATAGAAACAATTACAGAGGTATCAAATTCTTGGACCAGGTTATGATAGTTACAGAGTGAGTTATAGCCCAGTTGAATAGGAACAGAATTAGACTAAATGTGATGCAGTTTGATTGTGTGCCATCTTCCTAGTGAGACATCTGCATGGGAAGTATCTAACTGAGATTCATCCTTTGTACTTGGCATTCATCAGCCTGGAGGAAGCCTTTAAAAAGAGTCCCTCATTCTGTTACATGCTGGTCTCTATGGACCTTAGGAGTAAACAAATAGCTTGTTAGAGCCATACAAGCAATGTATAGGGGCTTGGTGGGATGAGAGTCAGCCATGAGTACAGTGATGAATTTTAGTGTACAAGTAGGAGTTTACCAGTCCTCAGTTCTCAGTCCCTTGTTGTTCATCATAAGTCCTCCAGGACACAACAGATAAATTTAAGACTGACTGTCCATGTGAAGTACTATGTGCTGTGGATATCACTTTTATAGCAGAATCTGTAGCAGAACTGGAAAAGAAATTCCAGGTGTGAAAGCAAAACCTGGAATCATGGGCCTGAAAGTTAAGCTAGCAAAGACCAAAGTTGTAGCTAGCATGAAAGCAGACACAACTCTTTCTGCCAGGTAAATGGTCCTGCTCAATATATAGAAAAGGTGTTGGAAGGAATTCCATTTGATGCATTCAGAGCAAACTATGGACACATGACAGGTGAGGTGGAATCACAGGTTGGTTAATAGAGAGGCATAGGAGCAGTAAACACTAAAAACACATGGAAATTATATATTCTCAAATATCCAGGAGGCTTCCTAGAAGTTGTAGATTGATTTTTTACCTTGGTGACAAAATTAACAGTGGAGGGGGATGTTCTGAAAGTATAGTTGCTAGAATAAGAATACCTCAGAATAAAAAGGTAGACTGTTTGATAATGATGTACTAACAGCTATGCTCCATGGTTGTCAGATCTGTATGCAGCGGGCGTGTGAAGACTGGGGAGGAATGAAGCTAGTATACTCTGATGGACATGCAACATATCTTCAAAAGAATCAGATGCAGCATGCGAGAGAAAACTGCAATGGTTTGATCATGTGATGTGTATGAATGAGAACAGCTGTATAAAGAAGTGCTGACTGCTTAAAGTGGATGGAACCTGCAGAAGTAAGAGACCCAGGAAGACATGTGATGAAGTAGCGAGAGCCAACCTCAAGTTGTTGAGTCTCACAGAAGAGATGAAAATAGACTGAGATGTCTGGGGATAGGAGGTTTTTGAGAAAACCCACCCACCTCAGCAAAACTGAGTCCTGGAAGCAATGTGTTTTACGTGTGCTCCACCGACATATTGCACTAATTCACATGCCAACACTACCACCTAATGAACCAAACAAACCTTCTCATCATGTACTACGTTTGTCTCCCCAACCACTGCTCCTGCAAGCCAACACCACTTTGTCATCTCTCTCTTCTGTCCTCTCCCTGCCAACTGTATCATTGTTATCCTGCTGCACCTCTCTTTTACTCTTTTACTTGTTTCAGTCATTTGACTGCGGCCATGCTGGAGCACCGCCTTTAGTTGAGCAAATTGACCCCGGGACATATTTTTTGTAAGCCCAGTACTTATACTATCGCTCTCTTTTGCTGAACCACTAAGTGACAGGGACATAAACACACCAGCATCGGTTGTCAAGCAATGCTAGGGGGACAAACACAGACACACAAACACACACACGCATATATATATATAAATATACATATATAAAACGGGATTCTTTGAGTTTCCGTCTACCAAATCCACTCACAAGGCTTTGGTCAGCCCGAGGCTATAGTGGAAGACACTTGCTCAAGATGCCACGCAGTGGAACTGAACCCGGAACCATGTGGTTGGTAAGCAAGCTACTTATCACACAGCCACTCCTACGCGTATATATTTTGTTCACCACTTATTGCATTTCCCTTCTCCTCTCCTCTATCCCACTCTTCTTTTGCACTCTCGGGAACTCCCTGCTTACTCTCCCTGTCCAGTGTTCTGTACCACTCCACTTGCATTTACCTCCCTCCTATACCTTGAGAGTATTCCCTGGCACATCTTCTCCAACATCTTCTTTCTCTCTCTCTCTCTCTCTCTCTCTCTCTCTCTCTGCCTTTGATATGCGTCTTCTACAGCAAGATCCATGTGTCTGCCCCTCTATCATAGATTAAACTCTCATCACTTGACACAAAGCCACCACCCATTAGTTGAGGGGGTCCTTGTCTTGCAAGTTACTTGGTGACCTCACTGGTGCTGGTGCCATGTAAAAAGCACCCAGCACACTTTGGAAAGTGGTTAGCATAAAGCAGGGCATCCAGCCATAGAAACCATGCCAAAGCTGATGAAGCTTAGTACAGTTCTCTAGCTTACCAGTTCCTGTAAAACCATCCAACCCATACCAGCATGGAAAACAGACATTAAATGAGGTTGACAATTAGCTTACTGTGTCTCCTCTCTGTCCATTCTTCTGCTTCTACAACAGCCCCTACTCTAAAATTGCAATTTGTGATCTGCACCCACCTCATCCTACCCATTACACTTGAAACTCCTCTTATCTTTTCTTATACTGGGTTAACCAGAAGTCACCTGACAGTATATCATAACCATTTAATTCCAAGATTTAAACAAAAATTTACTTTATATGAGATTTCACTAATAAATAGACAAATGTTGAAGAAAAAGGGTGATTTTAATTCGCAGCATTTAAGTATTAAGCATTCGTGATTGGAATGAATAAACAAAATTGAATATTAATTGAATGTTACGGTATCTGAGGTTATAAGAGATAATGGTGTTATTGAGACCCAAAAGTGCCAGATAATGCTGAATAAGTGCTATAGACAGACCATAGTTAAGTTCCAGATTCGGTAATATTGTGAATAAAGGGTTCAACGTTGGTTCTATGTCAGCGTGTGTATATAAGAATTTTTTTATGTAATAAGATAAAAAACCAAGGCTGTATAGATATTAGAACATTTATAGATAGAAGGTCTTACAGCTGTTTCTAGGATATTAATTAATAATATCCCTTCATCAGAGACAGTGTGAGACGAAAATTAAGTCATAGTTAGTTTAGATGTGATACAAAATAAAGAGTGAGGTGGAGGAAAGAAAATAGATGTAAGATATGTGTGAATATTGAAGTTGCAAATCCGTTTTATAGGCATAATGGTATATATGCAATATTCCAATACCCTTTGAGTAAAATCTGAAAGTCCAACAGAGTTTAATACGAGTCCTTCCAAATATAGTGTTTATAAGCAATGCAAGATTCCCTTAGGAGTGAGATCATCTTGATTTACTGTCAGGTGACTTTTGGCCAACCCTGTATATCACACTTCCTTTTTCACCAAATACCCTTTACCTATAATCACATCTCTATAAAACATCCTCTCATCGTCTTAATGCAATCTACAAAAGCTCTATCCTAATATTGATTTCAAATTTTGGCACAAAGCCAGTAATTCCGGCTGAATGAGTTAAGTTGATCACATCATCTCCAGTGTTCAGCTGGTAGCTATTCTATCGACTCCCAAAAGGATGAAAGAAAAAGTCAACCTTGGCAGAATTCGAACCCAGAATGTAAAGACAGATGAAGTGCAGCCAAACATTTTACCTGGCATGCTAATGATTCTGCCAGCTTGCCACCAAGCTTAATCCTAATATCAACACCATTAATCTCACCAGTGTGTGTGGGACGTAGTTATAGTTATCATGCTATATAAGGAAGTATTACCATGACAACAGGCTATTTATGTGAGTGTTACATTTGATTTAATTAACACCAAATTACAGCACACATTGAAAAATGAATTTGGAAGAAAAATATTAAAAGCACATGCGGAAAGATTTCATACAAATTCAGTAATCTTATGTCAAAAAAAAAAAATATATATATATATATATATATGTCTGGATGGTTGTTAAGTTTGATTGCCAACCACATGGTTTCAGGTTCAGTTCCACTGTACTACACCTTAGACAAGTGTCTTCTTCTATAGTTCCAGGCTGACCAAGAGGACTTGGTAGATAGAAACTTTAAAAATCTCATCATCAACATATACACACATACATACATATATATATATATATATATATACAGGCGTAGGAGTGGCTGTGTGGTAAGTAGCTTGCTTACCAACCACATGGTTCTGGGTTCAGTCCCACTGCGGGGAACCTTGGGCAAGTGTCTTCTACCATAGCCTCGGGCTGATCAAAGCCTTGTGAATGGATTTGGTAGATGGAAACTGAAAGAAGCCTGTCATATGTATGTATGTGTGTGTGTTTGTGTGTCTGTGTTTGTCCCTTCCCACCATCGTTTGACAACCGATATTGGTGTGTTTAAGTCCATGTTACTTAACAGTTCAGCAAAAGATGCTGATTGAATAAGTACTAGGCTTACAAAGAATAAGTCCTGGGGTCGATTTGCTCGACTAAAGGCGGTGCTTCAGCATGGCCACAGTCAAATGACTGAAACAAGTAAAAGAGAGTAAAGGGAGAGTATATATATATATAAATCACACATATATGTATGTATGTATGTTGGTATGTGTGTGTGTGCCTGATTGCATTTACATTCACTATTATATAAGTTGTGACTTGTGAGTAGTGCTAATACATATAGCCGAGAGACACACACACACACACATAGACCTTAACCCTGTATTCTCGTACAGAATTAAGGAATTTATAGCTAACTTTTTCTGTTATAGATAACTTTCTCTGTTATCAGAAATTAATCTGACATATCCATTTTCCACGAAAGCTCATAAGAGCAAGAGTGTTGCTATAGTTAATGTTAGAAGATGTGAAATACATCTCCTCCTGGATGAAACACAGTCCCAATTGCCCAAAGATTATCACTCTGTTTACTCCTAATGACAATATGAATTAAAGTGAATGCATTGTCTAAAATATATGACAATATTTCCACAATGCCAAGCAAACTATTTGGATGTCGACTATATCAATCTGTTCAACCATATATTGTACGAAGATGAAATATTATAATACAGGCAAGAATTAACTCTAAGAAACCATACCATTCTTCCTTTTACACTTCCTTACACAAATTTCTGGGAATCCATTAAAACCGTAAAAAAAAAAAAAATGCAAGGAGAAAATAAATGAAATCACTGTAACTATGTAACTAGAAACTTCTATTGACACACAAACACACACGGTTCTACCATCACCACTGCCACCACCACCACCACAACTACTCTTAGAGATATGTCAGGTTTTCTTGAACTGAACCAACAATGCAAACTTGTAATAAGTACAGACAGAAGTTTGTTGTAAACATGTCGATTCCAAGAACATTTTTCACTGTTCACTGGAAAGGTACGATAATCAAGTTACGTTGGAGGAAGCAAGGATGTGTTTTAATTTGCTTGGAACAAAACTTCTGCCTAAATATGTCTCTAGATTCATGTCAGAATTATTCCCGACCATGTAACCACATGATACAATTCACTGCACTCATCTGTACTTCTCTCCCGATATATTGTCTCCCATTCATGCACGAGCATGCATCCGCACACATACCTCCCCCACCACACACACACAAACATACATATGAGAACGTAAATTGATAAACACAAGCATTCATGTATATATATCCATAGGTACATGTGTGTGTGTGTGTGTATATATATAATACATATATACATATATATTATATGCATATACTATATGTATATTTTATACATATATGTATCATATCTATGTTATATATATGTGTATATGTAATATATATTATATATATATATATAATATACATTTTATATTATATATATATTATATCTATTCTTATATATAATATACATTTTATATTATATACATATTATTATATATCTTATATTTATATACATTATATTATATACATATTATGTATATCTTATATATAATATACATTTTATATATTACATATTATAATATCTTATATATAATATACATTTTATATTATATATACATATTATGTATATCTTATATATATTTTTTTTTTATATCTTATTATTTTTTTTTTTATCTTATATTAATATACATTTTATCTTAATACATATTATATATATCTTATATATAATATACATTTTATATATATACATATTATACTATCTTATATATCCTATTTATATTATATAATATCTATATATCTTATATTTATATACATTTTATAGTATATACATATATGTATACTTATATTATATACATTTTATATATATTACATATTATATCTATCTTATATAAATATAATTTTTATATTATATACATATTATATATATCTTATATATAATATACATGTTTCTTATTATACATATTATATATATATTATCTATAATATACATTTTATATTATATACATATTATATATATTCTTATATTTAATATACATTTATATTATATACA
>NC_043005.1:99314881-99372381 GCF_006345805.1 Octopus sinensis | reverse complement strand
GACATTATTTATCCAACACTTACTTCTGACATCTTGTTTCGGGTTGTTGTTGTTTTGGTTTCTTTCTTTCTTAATCCGATTCCGCATTTCATGTTTATTTATGTCTGTTTAATTCCTGCTCTTTTCTGATCTCTTGCGTAAGTCCAACTTGTTTCATACACCCCCCCTCTCCCCCTTAGAATTCTCACTTTATTTTCAATTTGCTTTTTAATTTTAAAGTTGTTGGCTTTTTTTTTTCCTTTTACCTCATCTAAATTCTAATTCTGCCAGTTTATATTTCCAAGTTTCTTTCATCATAATAACTACTACTACTACTACTACTACTACTACTATTATTACTACTACCACCACCACTACCACTACTATTTTTATTAATATCATCATCATCATCATTATATCTTTACCATCATCGTCATCATTATCATCGTCATCATTTTTATTATTATTATTATTGTATTGAATGATAAAAGTGGTTTAGACATTAAAGAAATCGACTAAAAATCTTTATCGTATTTAAATTTTTATCTTATTTGGGTGTTTTGAGTTCAAATCTTACTGAGGTTATCTTTGTTTTTGCTTTTTTTTTATCCATCTAGAAATTCCAAAAAGAAATACCCATAATTAATGACCTAAATCCAGACGTAACTATTACACCAACAACTACAACAATAACAACAACTACTACTCTACTACTATTTTTATCATTATCACCTTCACCAGTAGCATCATAATCCTCATCATTGTTATTAAGCATTTAGTTTTGTTGCTTTGTTTTATACAAGTTGTTCCAAGTTTTGAGAGACCTCAAGAAACAACAGGTTGGGACAATTTACTGTTGGAGTTATTTGTGGGTAGCTATGAAATATTTCATGGAAAATAAACCAAAAACTGAGAATTAAGATTACATTAAAAATTTGTTATGATAACTGTAATTTTGAAAAATTTTTTTTAAATTGGCTCAGGCGTGGCTATGTGGTAAGAAACTTGCTTCCCAACCACATGGTTCCAGGTTCAGTTCCACTGTGTGGCACTTTGGGCAAGTGTCTTCTACTATAGCTTTGAGGTCAGCCAAAGCCTTGTGAGTGGATTTGATTGCTAGAAACTCAAAGAAGTCCGTCATATATATATCATCATCATCATCATTTAACGTTCATCTTCCATGTTGGCATGTGTTGGATGGTTTCACAGGAGCTGGCCATGTAGGAGCTTGCACCAGACTTCTGTGTCTGTTTTAACAGGGTTTTACAGTTGGATGCCCTTCCTAACACCAACCACCCAGCAGAGTGCTTTTTACATGGCACAAGCAAATATTATGTAAATTTTCACATGGAACACTTGCACAAACTGGTAGAGAAACAACAGCAACTGGTCACGAAAGATGCAATAAACACTTTCTTTGTCTTCATATTTGGATTATATTTTACTTTTCACTTGACCCATACATTGGTTTTACTGTTGTGACACCTGGATTTTCTGCACCTGAAGAAATTCAATCTTAAGATTTTAATCCAAGAGTGTAGACAACCTAAAGCTTGGGTTGAGTGCTGCATTAGAAATACTCCATCTTTCTGCCCCCCACCCAAGGCCAATGTGTGTCTGTGTTTGTCTCCCCCTCCCTGCTTGACAACAGGTGTTGATGTGTTTATGTCCCTACAACTTAGTAGTTCAGCAAAAGAGACCAATAGAATAAGCACCAGCCTAAAAAAATATATATATAAGTACTGGGGTTGATTTCTTTGACTAAAATTCTCCAAGGTGGTGCTTCAGCATGGCCACAGTCAATAAAAGACATTGTGGGGTATAGATACAATTGAGTATTATCCATGGATATGTGTGCTGAGGAGATAAAAAGATCGATAATGTGGGAAGAACAAAAGCAATAGCATCATCAAGAAAATGTGTGTGCTTTAGGGATTAATAATACATCTGGAAAAAGACACACTTTCTTAAAATATCCATTGGTTCCATGCAAAGAATTGTTTGCCTGGAAACCATGAAAACCAGTTAAAGATCCAGTGTACGGAATTTCCCAAACAATACATTTATATAGTCGAAAGACGCCTGTTGTTATGTCCTGTTATTATTATTATTATTGTTTTTTATTGTATTTTGTATTTATATTCGTGTAACATCGTCTGTTTTTCCGTCCTTGTTTCGTATACATTCATTGCTTTTTTCCAAAGAATCTAATGCTCTTGGCTTAGTTTTTCCTTGGAGCTGGCCAGACTGAAGCAATCGCAAGATTAATCAGCCGAAATTGCGAGGATGATCCGGTTCTTGACTGAAAATAAAAGGCTTCGAATGACCCATCCATGTTTTTTTGTATCGTCTAACTGGATGTTTTGTTGTCTCTTTTTGTATCACCTAGTTGTCCGGATGTTTTGCATTCTTGTCCCCCTTTGTATTTTATTTTATTTTATATATATATATTATATATATATATATATATATATATATATACTAGCTTAAGGTGACCCGCTCTACGTGTGGGTAAGAGTGTGATTGTAACTTTCTGTTGCTTCCTTTCAGCACGTAAAAAGCACCATCCGAACGTGGCCGATTGCAGCGCCGTCTTGACTGGCTTCTGTGCCGGTGGCACGTAAAAAGCACCAACCGATCGTGGCCGCTGCCAGCCCCCCTTGGTATTCTGAGCTTCAATCGTGTGGCTAGTTTTCTTCCATCGAGGTCTGAATAATAGTTCAACTGAAGATAGTCAATGTTTACCACTGGACGTTAGCCTGTGATTGGTCGAGAAAGGTCATGCAGTATAGCAGTTTGATTTTGGTATTTTAGTGATAACAATTACTTGGAAAATATCGCATGGTGAACAGGAAATTGACCATGTGGTGCATGGTCTTAAATTGTAGAGATTGCTGGGTTACATGGTTGAATCAACTTCACTAAAGTAGCTCCAGAAACAATACAACAAAGCAAAAACAGATGCAGTGTGTGCTGTGCACATAGATGTACATTACTCTTTTGCTCTTTTACTTGTTTCAATCATTTGACTGTGGCCATGCTGGAGCACCGCCATTAGTCGATCAAATCGACCCCAGGACTTATTCTTTCTAAGCCTAGTACTTATTCTATCAGTCTCTTTTGCCAAACTGCTAAGTTACAGTGATGTAAACCCACTACCATCGGTTGTCAAGCGATGTTGGGGGGACAAACACACACACATACATATATATATACATATACATATATACGACTGGCTTCTTTCAGTTTCCGTCTACCAAATCAACTTACAAGGCTTTGATCAGCCCGAGGCTATAGTAGAAGACACTTGCCGAAGGTGCTATGCAGTGGGACTGAACCCGGAACCATGTGGTTGGTAAGCAAGCTACTTACCACACAGCCACTCCTATGCCTATAAATAATGATGCACATACCTCAGAAACATGGAAGTTTACCTGGCGGTGCAATAAAAGCTTGCAAGAAACTGCCTTGAAATATCACAACTATAATAATGTCAGTAATAATATTGGTGGTAAAATACAAATAGGGAGAGCAATATTGAAAACGGGGGCAAAAGCAAAATGATCCTCTTAGAAGATGAGAGCCTGGTTGTGATAAAAAATAAAGGGGTGGAGTAAAGGGATTCCTGAAAGAACTATCTCCCTGCTGAAGTAAACCAATATCAGAAAGAATTTTCCCATATATTCATGTAAGACACACACACACACACACATACACACACACATGTTAATGCACACACACACATAAACATGCATATACATACACATATAGAGAGTGTTATAAATGTGAATGTAGCTGTCACTATATATTCAAGACTGTGTATGATCATATAGAATATAGTTTATAAATATACACACACACACACACACACACACATATATATGTATGTGAATATATGTGTGTGTGTATGTATGTATACATATGTGTTTGTGTATATATGTATGTATGTGAATATATATGTCTGTATATACGTATACACACACATGCACACATAAACGCGCACACACACACACTTACTCACAAATGCATACATACATATAAATACACTCTTTCACATATGCTGATGAAAAATATGTATTTCTGCAAAAAATCCAAGGAGAAATTCTCTCCAAAAGATCCATATGGTGCCACATTATTTAAAAAAATATTCCTAATAGTGAAGGTTTGCTTCTCATATATCCAGTAACAAATGCATAACAAAAATTCAATAATAATAATAATAATAATAATAATAATAATAATAATAATAACAACAACAGCAATAATATCTAACATTAGCACAAGGCCACACACTGTCAGGGGGTTATATAGACAGTGATAATTTATTTGGTTGGTCCTTGATTTTATTGTTTTAGAAGGATAGAAGGTTATGTTAACCTTGTAGGATTTGAATTCCCAAATGTAAAGGGCCAAAACTGAATAACAGCTTGAGGAATTCTTGCTCTGTGGGTCCCATGCTGCTTTTATGCATGCATGAATTTATAAATCGTTAAGCCATTGTTTCACTATGTGAGGGGTTTCTTTTGTGTCTTTCATTTCATTCTGTTGTGAAGATTGTTGAAATCGTAACACTCAAACTCATATCATGACAAACAAAATAATATTGCAAATAATGTGTTCCAACATTTCTTCAACAGTTATAAATACAAAGAGTGAATGTGAAAACTAATAATGAGAGCTCAGAGGAAACTGTGGACCTATGATTCTGTTTACCACTCAACTCCAAGTTCTCTACTCATTGCCATGGTAACATGCTTATAAGTTATATAAAGTCTATTAGAAAATTGATTTTAGCAGTGAGCACAGTACTACATCAAGAATTCAGATGTAGGTTCAATATCTACTCAGTTTTTTGACATTTATTATCTTTTATGTTTTACTTAGGGAGGGTGGTTGGAGTTAGGAAGGACAATTGGAGTTAGGAAGGGCAGCTGGAGTTAGGAACGGAAGCTGGAGTTAGGAAGGGCAGCTGGAGTGAGGAAGGGCAGCTGGAGTGAGGAAGGGCAGCTGGAGTTAGGAAGGGCAATTGGAGTTAGGAAGGGCATCCAACCATAGAAACCTTCCAAAACAGACAACTGTAGTCTGGACAGCTCTCCAGTGGGCCTACTCCAGTTAAACTGTCCAACCCATGCCAGCACGGAAAATGGATTTTAAATGATGATGATCCATTAGACTGCGGCCATGCTGGAGTACTACCTTGAAGAATTTTAGTCAACTGAATCAACCTCAGTACTTTAATGACTTCTATTTAAAGCCTGGTATTTATTCTATCAGTCTCTTTTGCTGAACTGCTAAGTTACAGCAACATAATCACACTGAGACCAATTGTCAAGTGGTGGTGGTGGTGGGGGGAGATAATAATAGACACACACACACACGCACATACATATATATGCATGTATATACAATGGGCTGTTTTCAGTTTCCCTTTACCAAATCCACTTTCAAGGCTTTAGTCAGCCTGAAGCTATAGTAGAAGGTACCATGCAGTGGGACTGAACCCAGAACCATGTGGTTGGGATGCAAACTTATTACCACACAGCCATGCCTAAACCTATGAGCCATACCTGGACATATAAAAGCAAAAAATCATTGCCTGTGGTGTTTTTTATTTGATATTATTATTATTGTTATTTATTGAGCTTGAAGCAAGTGGCATTAGCCATGACCGTTTCCTGCCCTCAGATGCCAGTGAGCTTCATGGTATTAATGTAAACTGTTGAATGTCCTACAACATGAGCAGGGTGAAGATTCTATCCTACAAGTGCACAGACATGTCTGTGTGGTAAGACACTTGCTTACCAACCATATGGATTCAAGTTCAGTCCCACTGCATGGCACCTTGGGCAAGTGTCTTCTACTATAGCTTCGGGCTGACCAAGGCTTGCGAGTGGATTTAGTAGACGAAAACTGAAAGAAGCTCGTCATATATATATATATATATATATATATATATATATATGTATATGTATATATAGATATATAGTCAATAAATCAAGTACTACTTGTCAAGTACTGGAGTCGATGTGACCCTCCCCACAAATTTCAGGCCTTGTGCCTATTGTACAAAGAATTATTAAATTGGTGTTTAAAGCAGTGAGCTGGCTGAATTATTATCATACTGGCCAAAATGCTTAGAATTTCATCTGCCTTCAAATTCTGCTGAGGTTGACTTCGCCTTTCATCATTCCAGGGTCAATAAAATAAGTACCAGTTGAGTACTGGGGCTGATGTAATCGACTTACTCCCTCCCTTGAAACTGCTGGCCTTGTTTCCAAATTTGAAACCATTAAGCTGGTGTTTGAAACACAAATTGAAGCAAAACTTTGATGGGAAGTTTTAATTTAGATTACTTAAAATCAAGAAATTTGTATCATAGAACCAGGAACTGTTTCTGGAGGGTTATCACCAAATAGGTTCAAGTATGCTTTAACTGACTCCCCATTCGGTTAGTCTTGCTTTTCTTTGAATAGTTTTACATCAGTGTTCTTCTTATCTTTCCTGGATAGGATGAGGTTTGTGTTTGTTGTTCTAGCAACTGTTTTTATAGATCTTCCCACAGTTTTATAGATCTTCCCACAGTCTACGTGAACTCAGAGAAGAACTGGTTTCTCCAAGTCAGAGAAATCAAAATTACAACTTATTTCAGTCTTATTTAAGTTTGGGGCAGTCAGAACTGCACAGAGTTCCATTTTTTTATAGTTCTATCAATATTTCATATAAATTATTCAGTGGTGTAGATTTTGGCAATAGATCTTTGAGAAAACATACTTGACACACTCCGCAGCATAGGAATTAATTCTATATATTCAAATTATATATGCTTTCTCTGGCTGGTAGAGCCACAAAATTATTTTAGACTTAGGCAAAGAATTTATGAATATATAGAATTAATTTATTGTGATTTACATAATTTTCCCCCCCTCATACTTGTACAGCCAATACTACATGCTCAATGATTTATTTGAAATATTGATTAATAATATAATGAGTCTTACTGAGAAAGTTGAAATTCTACTCAGAGTAGCAAGAGACTGACTCGATGAATATATGTGTGTGTGTGTGTGTGTGGAGGCGCGTGACTTAGTAGTTAGGATGTTGAACTCATGATCGTAAGATTGTGGTTTCGATTCCTGGACTGGGCGACGTGTTGTGTTCTTGAGCAAAACACTTCATTTCATGTTGCCCCAGTCCACTCAGCTGGCAAAAAGGAGTAACGCTGCGATGGACTGGCGTCCCATCCAGCCAGGGAACACATACGCCATTGAAACTGGGAAACTGGACCCATGAGTCTGGCTAGGCTTTAAAAGAGCGCATTTATTTATTTTATATATATATATACACACACATATATATATGTATGTATATATGCACACATATACACACACACACACACACATGTATATGCATGAATGAGTGAATATATATATACATGTGTGTGTGTGTGTAGACATATACGTTCTCTTCTTAATTTAGAATAAAATTTGATTGCCCACCTGCTTGGTAGCAAAGTTGTGATGGAAAGCATCCTGTTTTGTTCATTATTTTTTAAACCTTCAGAAAATCTTGAAAATTTTTAGAATTCCAAGTATCATGATCATTTGCAGCGTATGGATTAAGGATTTGCATTCTCTCCCCAAGAACCCAAGTTTAAGCATACTTTTTTCTTGACAGTTTGGCACATACCCTGTGGTTCCAGTTCTAATAGGTATGAAGCTCAAAGTATATTTTGAGTACTGGATTTGCAAGCCCCTTATTAATGGTCCATAGGATTTCTCATTCTCTGATATTTTTCTAGCCCCATTGGTGTTTAGAGGGCAGCTGATTTCCACACAACCAATATCTGGTTGGTTGTATTTTAATGTGGTGACTGTTATCCTCTTTAAGTTGCATCAATATTCTTTTGACCTATCGATCTCAATATAGTCAGCTTCATCTGTAGGTGTTATTCTCTTTTGTACTCCTGTTCCAGACTGTTCTGGCCATTGCATTATGTCTTGTTGAAAGACATTCTCTCAGAGTTGGCAATTATGTGGTTGCTGTTTTCAGTCTTGGCCTTGTACAGCCTACATTTGTTATCTCTTTTACTCTTTTACTTGTTTCAGTCATTTGACTGTGGCCATGCTGGAGCACCGCCTTTAGTCGAGCAAATCAACCCCAGGACTTATTCTTTGTATGCCTAGTACTTATTCAGTCTTTTTTGCCGAACCACTAAGTTATGGGGATGTAAAAGCACCAGCATCGGTTGTCAAGCGATGTTGGGGGACAAACACAGACACACATACACACACACACACACACACACACACACACACACATATATATATATATATATATATACGACAGGCTTCTTTCAGTTTCTGTCTACCAAATCCACTCACAAGGCTTTGGTCAGACCTAGGCTATAGTAGAAGACACTTATTGCCTAAGGTGCCACGCAGTGGAGCTGAACCCAGAACCATGTGGTTCGTAAGCAAGCTACTTACCACATGGCCACTCCTACGCCTCTCGGTATTTTCTGCCTTTTATGCTGCAGGTAGATGGTGGGGATCTCCTAACACTTTTACTTTTTAATGGTTTCAGTCATAGGACTGTGGCCATGCTGGAATACCTCCTTAATCTATTATCTTTCAGTTTTGTTGTCACATTATGGCTGAAAGTTGGTCTGGGATTGAATTTTGTTGCAGCTGATCTTCCCTGAATGTATCCTTGCATGGGGAGTTGGCCTGATATTGTCATTATGAGCTTATCCAATGCTCTTTTAATGTTTCAGTAGAGGTCCCTTTTATGTTTCTGATTTCTTTAGGTTTGGCAATTAAACAATTGAGTTACTCTGAATATCAGACTGGTTACAATAAGTGATTTCAATTGTTCAGTTTGTGCCTTAAAATTCTTTAAAATTACCAAAGTTTGGAACATAATGCATGGACATAGCCTATGAATTTGGATGTCATAAACATCTTGGTTTTCCATGCCAAGCTTTTGACATGATTAATTGTTTTTATGGTTTGTATTTTTTTTTGTGCCAAGTACCCATGTATTATCTTCTCAGTGAACTGGTCCACTTTTTTTATTTTGGTCTTTTGATAAATAGATTTTACCAAAGCTTCTTGGGAAGCTTTGGTAAAATTTCATGCCTCTCCTCAAGTTTGTTAGCTATCTTAATTACGTTGTCACAAACTTGGACAAGATAGTTTCAGATCATTTTTCTTCTACTGGAGATGTTGTTTCAGTGTCACTATATGCACTTCATACGACATCACTACAGATTTGAGACTACAGCCATCATCATTGTGTAGGAAGTATAGGTATGTATGTCTGTCAGTATGTATGTATGTATGTATGTATATATGTGTGTATAAAACATATATATATAAAATATATGGGATAAATATATACATACACACAAGAATTACCGTTATTATTAGCATACGCTATTTCTACCTACTTCACACTCTGTATATACATATATATAACAAATCAGTTTGTTCCATGTTTTTTACTTTATAAAATCATATTCTAATAACCTAACTATGCTTGAGATCCCATATGATTTACAATCAATTTAGTGTCCAAAAATTTGACCTTCACCTTCATTTGTTTATCTCATAAAATCACAATTATTCTACAGTTATCTCTCGAAAGTTTTCTCTCACAATTATCAAACATTAATTTTCATTGACTTCATTTTGTTTCAATTCACTTGCACCTCTCCTACCATGGATTCTTTATGGCGCCTATGACCCTTGATGTCTTTATTCTGTTGTAAGCATCCAGACTACACTGTCAATTCCACCTCCACACACTCTGTTCTACAAGTATTCAGGTTGGATGGTCAGCAGTTTAAAAGGACTCACAAAAGGCCTGGACCTGCACTTAATCTTCTGACTAACTTATTAAAAAAAAAACACATGTATATATCCATCATGCTTGTGCAGACAGGAAGACAGAGAGGTGTGTTTAATTTTGTGAATTTAAAGAGGTGTAGGAGTAGCTGTGTGGTAAGTAGCTTGCTTACCAACCACATGGATTCAAGTTCAGTCCCACTGCATGGCACCTTGGGCAAGTGTCTTCTACTATAGCCTCGGGCTGACCAAAGCCTTGTGAGTGGATTTGGTAGATGGAAACTGAAAGAAGCCTGTCATATATATGTATATATATATGCATGTGTGTGTGTATATGTTTGTGTGTCTGTGTTTGTCCCCACAACATCGCTTGACAACCGATGCTGGTGTGTTTACATCCTTGTAACTTAGCGGTTCGGCAAAAAGAGACTGAATAAGTACTAGGCTTACAAAGAATAAGTCCTGGGGATCGATTTGCTTGACTAAAAGGCAGTGCTCCAGCATGGTCATAGTCAAATGACTGAAACAAGTAAAAGAGTGAAAGAGTAAAAGAGAGTTCATGAGAAAGCTGCTAAAATTTAATTTCACTCGCATATAAATGATAGTCACCTCCCCATGTTTGTAAAAGATGATTTCTCAAGACAAATACAACAGTTTTCTACAGAATATCCACATTGAGTATGACATGGAGAACACCATCCTCTACTACTTCTACTCCTGCTACTGCTGCTTCCATTGCTAGTATGAAATTTGTAGCTAAGTTTGCTTGAAGACCTGGTTAGTGTATGCATGAGATATAAGTGGCATCATTTTATCAGCTGAGGGGTGCTGATAGCCAAAACCCAGTTTAGAGAGAATTGAACTTACAACAGAGATATATTGAAGAGTCACAGCTACTTCACTGCTGTTTCTCTCTCCTTCCACCCTGTCCAACAAACTATTTGCCATTCATGTAAAAACAGTAACAACAACTACCACAATAATAATCAAATGCTGTGGTATGATTAATGTCTCCAGGTTCATTACACCCATTGAGTTACAGTTCCTTAAGCAAGTCCTATAACTCTGCTTGCCTCAGTTTGCCTGACTGACAACAGATTTCTACTGTTAACGTCATGCTTTAGTGGTTTGCAATGAGGAAAACAGAGAATTGAAAACAAAAAAAATAATAATAATAATTGTTTCATAAAACTAGATAAATAACATCAAAAATTATTCTAACAATGAAGAATGGAGGTAAAAGCACAAACAATGAAAATAAGGGAATAGTTTCCTGGTTCAAGTGGAATGAAGCAATGTTATTCCTAAAGAAATAGTGACATTGATTGAGTTAATAAGGTCTCCATGGTAGATAACTGTTTCCCAATTATCTAAGCAAGTGTAAGACAATGAAGACAAGGATTTAAGCAGGAAATTCAGACATTTGATTCCTACTTAGTTTGCTTTGAGAGTTTATTGGATTAGAATCTCTTGTAGCAAATGATAAGGCAGCTTATCTGGGATGGAGCTTGTAATGTTAATCTCAGTGTAGGAGAGAGAGGGGTTGTATATGTGTGTATGTTTATATGAGTGGTTGTATGTGTGTTGGTGTATGTGTGTATGTATGTTTGAATATGTATGTTTGTATATGCATATGCATATTTGTATGTGTGTACAAGAGAGAGAGAAAGTGTGTGTGCGTGTGCATGTGTGTGTGTGTGTGAGAGAGAGAGAGAGAGAGAGAGAGAGAGAGAGGGAGTGAGAGACTGTAAATGTGTGCATATCTATGTTGCAGGGGTAAATGGAAGTATACTTCTCTTATGAGATTTGAGCTTATGGTAAGATCTAAAGAAGCAAGATGAAGAATTTTCGAGGTCAGAGAGTGCAATGTTTTAAAGAATATTTCAGTGTATTAACATTGTGTGTGTGTGGGGGGGGGGGAGTACCGTTACAAAGGAGAGATAATCTTCCCATGTGATTTAAAACTCTCCACCAGATTTTGTTGGTCAAAACCAGTTTTTTTTTTCATTTACATTGTTAATTACTTTGAAAGAGGTTTCATCATTCTCTTCCTCGCCCACCCCTATATAAAAGATATTTTCTCTTTACCAATATATCTTCCCTTAAACAATGTCAACTCTCTATCAGAAAGAGAGAAAGAGTGGCTGACTGAATCATATCCTAAATCCAGTATATTTATGATATGTTACCTATATATACGTATATATATATATATGTGTGTGTGTGTGTTTGATCATTGTGGTCACTGTGACCAACCAGGCTATCAGATGTTGCCACACATTGCTGGTCACAATGCACTTCGCATTGTTTCATATGACGCCACCCTCCTGGCTAAGCGAGCAGGCCAACAGAAGAAAGAGTGCGAGAAAGTTGTGGCAAAAGTGTACAGCAGGGATTTCCACCACCCCCTGGTGGAGCCTCATGGAGCTTTAGGTGTTTTCGCTCAATAAACACTCACAACGCCCGGTCTGGGAATCGAAATTGCAATCCTACCACTGCGAGTCCGCTGCCCTAACCACTGGGCCGTTGTGCCTCCACATATATATATATATATATGTGTGTGTGTGTGTATGTATGTCCAGCCTAGAAATAGGTTTAACCCTTAGTTCAGTTTACTTGCCCGCTAAATAGAATTCACTTTCACATTGTAACAAATTAGTATTTTCCTAGAATGAAGGGAATTGTCTCCTTGTTATCTTAATGCTATGTCTTTCTTAGTGGTTTAGGTGTTTTGAAGCAGGACATGACAAGTACACTCTTACAGAAACCTAATGTATATTTAAAACAAGATGTCTACTCAGGTTGTCATAGATACCATCTAACCTTATCTTGTACATATTTCTCTAATATCATCAATTTACTTAAATGATACTTAAACTAGCTGCTCCTCATTTGAGGATTTTCACCAAGAACTTCTATCATTTATATATCATGTATCAATAAAAAGCTCTATATATGCTCACATGACCTGCTAGAAAGAACAGCCATATTCTCTAAGATTCTTCATGCCAACTTAAACAAATACATTGGATAAAGTAGTCCTAGATGCACCATCTTTGAATAAATGATGGGATAAAATGGTCATAAATGGAATGCTTTTTTTTTTTATCCTAGATGTACTTGACCAGGGTTAATCCATGGTTGAATAAGAACACCAACCAATTTGGTGGCAGCACTGAGCGGTCAGCAGGTCATAGAAAACTACAAATGGTCTTTGAAAAAAATGCTGGTTCCAGCTGTTGTTGACTGCTCTGTAATCTTTCTTTATTCCTGCCAGCAGTTCATTTGTGGTTTTCTATGACATGCTGAGAGCTTGGTAGTGCCACCACATTGGTTGTTATTATTATTTAACCATGGGTCAGCCCTGATGAAGTAAGAATGGTTTTGTAGAAAGAAATAACCAACAGACTACCATTCTCAACAATAACAGCAATGGCAAATAAACAACTGCCACCTGGTGCTGTGGGAATACATTGGAGAAAGCAGGAATTCCTTAACTGATTGAAAATTAAAGTTGAAAGGGTCAAAATGGCACTCAGTAAATGGGAATGTAGCTCCTCCAATGACACACTGTGTGACTGTGGCACAGAGCTACTTGGAACAACTGTTGAGATGGCTTCTAATGTAAGAACCATGGGTATCTGATGGCATTGCAATATACAATGGCGATGTAAATAAATGTGTTCAACTTTGACTGAATGGGAAGTGAACTGAGAAGACAGTTAATATATGGGAGACATTACATCTGGCTCAGTGAGGGTTCAGTGTTTATTCAGTAAAGTAATAGATTTAATTAGAAATATTGCTAGACTGTCAATTCCCTCTGTAGCAATCGAGAATTAATCTGTTGTAGACCAATATTTATAGGAAAGCTTGGTCTTTTGTCCATTTAATGCCACACTATGGCACAGATAAATACAACCATTCCCTGCTGTATTTCCAGGAACCTTTTAATGTGGCAAATGACTGATTCTGTATTCGTTTTCATTTATTCTTTTACTTGTTTCAGTCATTTGACTGTGGCCCTTTAGTCAAACAAATCGACCCCAGAACTTATTCTTTGTAAGTCTAGTACTTATTCTATTGGTCTCTATTGCCGAACTGCAAAGTTACAGGGATGTAAACACACCAACATCAGTTGTTAAATGGTGGGGGGGTTAAATACAGATACACAAATACATAACATATACATATATATATGTGTATATGTATGTATATATATATATGTATGTATGTATATATATATGTATGTATGTATGTATATATGTATGTATGTATGTATATAAGTGTATGTATGTATGTATGTATATAACTTAGAATAACTTAGAAAGGTTTTTGGCCAGTATTGGCCCAGGCCATGTCTAACTTAATAGCACCACCTGGCGAAGTCTTTCAGTTCAGGATTTGGCCACCAAGGCCCATTCGAGCAGAGAGTTATTGTTTGCGGAGACATATCCGGGTGTGGGTGGTTTGTCCGGTACTGTTTGAAGGAATTTGTCCAAAGACTTCTTGAATTTTGTGTGGTCAGTTTCTTTTTTGACGTGTCCTGGTGTAATGTTGAAGAGAGCAGGTCCAAATGAGGTGAAATAGTTGTGCCGTATTGTCGTTATGTGATGCGATTTAGATTTTTGTTGTGGACGGATGGCATGTGGTCCAAGCCTTGGATGTATTTTGAAGGTGATGCCAACATCATTCGGACAGTGCTGATGGAATATTTTCCACATCATACAGATAATGTAGCGTTCACGGCGTCGTTGGAGTGAATACAATTTCAGCTTCTCTAGTCTACCCCAGTAGTCAAGGTCTGACATGCCATCTATCTTTTTTGTGATTGACCTTTGGGGAGCTTCAATTCTCATAATATTTTGTTTTGTGTAGGGAGACCACAGTGGACAGCAGTATTCAAGGTGGGGTCGGGCAAAAGTGGAGAAGAGAAGGATAATAGCGTGGGAATCTCTTGACTGGAAGGTTCTGAGAATCCAGGAACACATTCTGCGGGCCATGTCAACTTTGCTGCTTAAATGTGTAGCCCAGCTTATGTTGTTGTCCACTGTTACTCCCAGGTCTCTGATGTTGTTGGATGCCATGAGAATTTCTCCAGAAGGAAGAGAGTATGGGAGTTTCAGAGCGTCCTCCCTTCCAAAGTGGATCAGTTCGAATTTGTCTTCATTTAGCAACATGTTATTCTTTTCCGCCCATTGGACAACAGCCAGTAGGTCTGACTGAAGGTTTATTCGGTCATCCACGCCATTGATGACCTTCTGGAGCTTGGAATCATCAGCGAAGGTTATATATATGTATGTATGTATGTATATATGTATGTATGAATATAAATGTATGTATGTATGTATATATATATATATATGTGTATGAAAGAAAAAAGATGTTCAGAATGCTGGATGGTTGTAAAAGTATATATTTATTTACATATCACTTATTATTACTTCCTATTAGCGCTTTCAACTACTCCTGTAGTTTCATCAGAAATGTCAGTTTTAAAAGTTTTGTCTGTATTTATATTATTGGTAAATGAAGTGGGGAGAGAGAGAGAGAGTGTGTGTGTGTGTATATAATGGAGAATAGAGGGAGGGAGGTGAAAGAGAGGGAGTGATAGGGAGATAGAGGGATGGAGAAGGTGAAAGAGAGAGAATATGGGTGTGTGTTTTTTAAAACTGTGTATTTTTCTCTTTTTTTCTTTTTTGGGGTCTTTTTGTATTTTTTGGATGACCCTTATAAGAAATGGAAAGAGAGAAGGAAAAAGTGGATTTGAGAGGGTTTGTTTTTTAATAGTAGGTGTATTGCTATGTACACCCACACATATATCCCTACATATAAACATATATATATATATATATATATATATATCCACATACACTCACATATATATACACATATGGAGGAACCTATTATGTGTGTACATTTTCATAAACATTCATACATACATGTGCTGTGTGATCTTGAAAATGAGAAAGAAAGAAAGAAAGAAAGAAAGAAAGGGAAAAAAATAAAATATAAAAATAAAAATATAAAGAAAATGTTGTGTCCATTCTTCACTTGGCACTCCCTTGGGTTTCTAAAAGAACAGGTGGTTGACCATTCAATGCTTGATATACATATATATACACCAAAACACATATCAATATGTGTACATACACACACACACACATATATATATATATATATAAAAGCACACACACCCACACACATAGAAATATACATGCATATACATACATACATACATACATGTACACATATATACACATACATACACATGCATATCCACATATACAGCCACACATATATGCATACACATACATATACTTGCATACATACATATACATACATACATATATATATATATATATATATATATATACGACCACATATATCAACATATATATATATAAGATATATCAAACTTGTCTGTACATATATATACACGTCTATATGCATATAAGCATTTATAATCACATACATAGTCAGAATTTTAAGATGCATAATTGTATATATAAGAAAAGAAAAGGGAGAATTCTTTCATTTGTATATAAAGATATAGAAAGAGGTTTTTTTCCTTTTTTTGTGTGTATCACATCATCATTGACTTTTTGACTACTTTTACTTTTTTTAGCCATTCAATTTTGGGCTAAATTTTTCTATGAAGTGCAATTCCATAGCTTTACAGTATTCCGGGTCATTCCATGAGCATTTGCAGAATGGAATAATTTTAAATTTTCCATTTCCGCATACTTCTAGGTGTTTGCTTAATGGTACCTTGCGTAACTCTTCCTGTTTTATATGCTGCCTATGTATTCTGGCGCATTGGCAGAGAGAGTTGTTCGTTTCGCCAATATAGTTTTCCTTGCAGTTTGGGCAAGTAATGCAACGTATGAGGTTTTGCGTTTTGCAAGTCATATTATCATTGATCTTAAAGAGAGAAGCCATTTCTGAATTTTAAGTGGGAACCACATTGTAGGCATTTGTAATTATTCTCGTTGTTGCATGTTCCGCATCTTTTGTCTCCACATTCTGTTACTGAGAATTCTGGTCCCTTCTCCGATCTGAATTCTGCCCTTGTAAGGTGCTTTTTAAGGTTTTTCGGTTGGCATTTGCTGTTGAGTAGGATTTTTTTGTTCATCAGGTTCCTCATTTTAGGGCTTTGTAGAAGGATAGGCAAGTTTGATTTTATAGCGTGGAAAATATTTGTATAGCCAGGACTGTGTGTGGAGACGAATGGTATTGTTTGTTTACTGGTTTTTTCTTTTGGTGTTCTTAATTCGCTGATGTTGAGTTTCAATGCCTTTTTAAAACCTTCCTTTATCAAACCTGAAGGGTATTTTTGTATTTCGAGGCAGTCCTGGAGTTCGTCGAGTCTAGTGTTTCGTGTTGCAGTGTCTCTTACTATAGTGCATATGCGTCTTGCCATGCAGTAGGGTATATTTCTTTTAATGTGTGATGGGTGGCACGAGTCAAAGTTAAGATAGTGATGTGGGTCTGTTTTGTTTTTGTAATAAATGTCTGTAGTTACTCTGCAATTTTTTATTTTTATGAGAATGTCCAGGAATGGTAATTCATTAAAGTTGGATTCTGTGGTAAATTGTATGGCTGGGTGCAATTTGTTTAATATCTCTTTAACCCTTTCGTTACTATATTTCTGACCAAAATACACCCTCATGAGTTTCAATTAAATTCTAAAATAATCATGAATCTAGGCTTGTTTCATTAAATAACTGTAACTTTTTTTACTTATCAACATTTTAATGTGATATTTGGAACATAATTAAAGAAAGGGTTCTTAATCAATTCTATTGCATAACTTTTGTTTCAAAGTGACTTTAATTACAGGTAAATCCAGGTAAATTGAGCAAAAGGTAAAAATATTAAAATTTTGTTTAAACATCACCATAGAAAATAAATCATCAGCTAATATTCAAATGGGTATGCAACAAAATTTTGATAAAGAAGAATTGTGCACATCACTATATCATCAGTTGAATTTAATGCACAACAGGTGTACCATAAAGGTGGAATAAAGTGAAATACTTGAATCCACCGTAAGTTTGACCGAACTAAAGAAATCGGTCAAAAAATAATATACGGCCCTGGTTATGGTATGGAAGTGATAAATTCCAGACCACATCGTTCCCTAGGCCATGCTGACTAACATTATTTTCCCTGTATAAAAACTAAATCCACGAAGTACCCAGTATTTGCTTCACAAATTTTCCGAAATTTGAACCCCCATTTTGTGTTTGTTTACATTCTGCGTAAGTTTGTTTCGGTTAATAGATATTAACCTTTGTTTCCGCATTGATCGCTTCAAACAATAACTTCCAGACCACATCATACCCTAAGCCATGCTGACTAACATTAGTTTCCCTGTATAAAAACTAAATCCACAACAGTACCCAGTATTTGTTTCACAAATTTTCCAATTCGGAATCAATGCTTGATAACATGAAACTCCTATCCATTTTCAAAGTTGAAGAAAAATCGATGCCGAAAAAAATATGGAAAACAATCTCCCAAAATTCAGGGAATTAAAATTACACGTCGATCGTTGTACAAAACTGTCGATGAACTGTTTACGAAGCATAATCACGTGTTTTCACAAATGTACTAAAGAGATTTGCTCTGATATTCTCATTTAAATATGAATAGGTAAATTCGGGCGGGTTTGGGCGGTTTGGTCACATTAACCAAAATTTTTTTCGGGCAGCTTTGGGTGGTTTGGTAACGAAAGGGTTAAAGGTGTTTAGGTCCGTGTCTGATTTTTCCCAAAAGATGAAGCAATCATCAAGAAATCGTTTCCATTATTTCATAATGTATATCTTGAATTCCTGGTCAAAGGTTTTTTCTACTTCTTTGAAGAGTTTTTCCTCCAGAAACCCCATGACCAGGTTAGCATGTGAAGGTGCAAAGCGTGTACCCATAGCTGTGCCCTTTATTTGTTTATATGTTTTGTGGCTAAATTTAAATGTGTTTTCCTCCAGAACTATGCGTGTGGCTTTGGTGATGAGATCCATCTTAAAATGTTCATCTATTTTATCTCTATATCTTGTCACCCAGTATTCCACTGCTTCCAGACCTAGAGTGTGGAGAATATTGGTGCATAGGTTGGTGACATCGAAACTTGTGAGTGTTATATAATCATCACAACAAACATGAACAATCAACGTCGCCCATTGTCTCCCTTGATAAAAGGACTTTCACTTTGTTTCCCGCCAAAACAATTAACTTGTACAACAACGGCATTCGAATAAAGTATCTTGTATCGTTAACACGTTGTTTCAGTCTCTCTCATTTTCTTAATCTTTCATACTAAGTACTCACTACTTCCTTTAATACTCAATACATTATATATATATAACAACAACATGGTGTCAGAATACTAAAAGAACCCAAAATACAGAAACCAAAGGAAAAAAGAAGTTGAAATCATACTTCAAAGACGAAATGGAAAATTTACCGCATCCAAAAGACCTAGACTTTAATCAGGAAAATCTAGCCGCAGCATGGAAAAAGTGGAAAAAAGAATTCAATCTCTTTTTGATAGCAACAGAAAGTGACATGAAGCCAGACAAAGTAAAAACTTCAATGATTTTAACTTGCATCGGTTCTAAAGGCCGAGATATCCATTCCACACTGGATTTCGATTCACCCGACGAAGAAATGAACCTTCAGACAGTAATCGAAAAATTCGATGCATATTGTGAACCCAGGAAAAACATAACTTTCCTAAGACACAAATTCTTCACATGTGGACAAGCGGAACATCAAAAATTCGATGAGTACGTAGTAGAGTTGCGCCAAAAGGCACAACAGTGCAAATTCGGCAACCTCACAGACAGTCTCACCAAAGATATCTGATATGTGGAATCAGAGACATGAGATTAAGAGAAAGATTATTGAGAGAACCAAATTTAGACCTACAAAAAACAATTCAAGCAGGTCAGAGTGCAGAGCAAACACGACTCCAATCAAGGATGCTAAATGCCACATCCGAAACAAGAGATAACGAAATCTCGAGGGTATATAGTCAACACGACAGAAAAGGCGCCAAAACTCAATAACCCGCCATATGCAATCCAGACATCAAAACGAACAAGGCGGAAGTGACAGAAAGCCCGCGAAGTTTCAAGCGCCAAGTCAACACTACGTCACTAACTGTCACTATTGTGGTTATAATCACAAAAGAAATAAATGCCCAGCATTTCACAAGACATGTGAAAAATGCAAGAAACAAGGACACTATGCAAAAATGTGCAAATCAAGAAAATTTGTACATAAAGTAGAGATACATACCGACGATGAATCAGATGACGATACACATGCACTCGAAATGATCACTGCAAATAATTCCCGCGTGCACAAAATCGAAAAGTTCAAGACTCCAAAAGACATTTGGACGGTCGAACTAAAAGTGAACAACTCGAATGTAACATTCAAAATAGATACAGGAGCAGACGTAACCGTACTGCCATTCAGAGAATATAGAAATATAATTCCAAAACCACAACTGCAAAAAACCTCAACTCGATTATCAGCTTATAATAACACAGCTATAAAAGTGCTAGGAAAATGCACAGCAGTCATTAAATACAAAGAATTATCAAAGCAAATAAAATTCATTGTTGCAAAAACAAACTCGCACGCAGTTATAGATGCAAAGACAGCTAAAGATCTGAACCTGATTCAGAAAATTTCAAAAATAAATTCGTCGAACACAAACGACATATTAGAAAAATATGAAGACTGTTTCGGAGAAATCGGCACTTTGTCAATAACACATCATATCACAGTGGATCCACAAATAACTCCTGTAATTCATCCACCAAGATCGGTTCCTTTTTCTATAAAAGAAAAACTCAACAAAGAATTAAAAAGAATGACAGAATTAGATATCATAAAACCTGTTAGTGAACCTACAGACTGGGTAAATTCCCTAGTCATCGTTGAAAAAGCCAACGGAAAACTCCGACTCTGTTTAGACCCCAAGAATCTAAACAAAGCCATAAAAAGGCAACATTTCAAACTCCCTACAGCGGAGGACATTTTTGCACAAATGCATAACCCTAAATATTTTTCAAAACTCGATGCATCTAATGGATACTGGCAAATTCCAGTTGACGAAGAAAGCTCCCATCTTTTAACGTTCAACACACCTTTTGGAAGGTATCGCTTCACACGACTACCCTTTGGAATTCACAGCGCCAGTGAAGTTTTCCAAAAAGAAATTTCAAAAATAATAGAGGGCATAGAAGGAGCAAGAAATTCACAGGATGACATCATAATCTGGTCCAACACTTTAGAAGAACACACACAAATAGACTACAACAAGTTTTCGATCGAATCCGAAAGCACGGATTAAAGTCAAATAAATCAAAGTGTATCTTCTATGAATCACAAATCAAGTACCTTGGGCATATATTACCAGCGAAGGGATAAAACAAGATCCACCAAGGTACAAGCAATCATTCACATGCCACTGCCAACAAGTAAAAAAGAATTACAAAGATTCCTAGGTATGACAAATTACTTATGTAAATTTTTATCTAATTACTCCGAAGTCACAGCACCATTGCGCCAGCTTCTACAGAGTGACACGTTATGGTCATTCGACAAACCACAAATCGAAGCAATAAAAAAGCTAAAAGAAATGATTACCAGAAAACCAGTGCTACAATTTTATGATCCAGATCTACCAATAAAAATAACTACAGATGCTAGTAAGCATGGGCTCGGAGCGATACTTGAGCAGAAACACAACGAAAGATGGCTACCTGTTTCGTTTGCATCTCGTGCAACAACTCAAGTGGAACAAAACTACTGTCCGATAGAGAGCGAAGCTCTCAGTATAGTTTTCGCATGCAAGAAATTTCATCAGTTTATATACGGAACTCATTTCAGAATCGAAAATGACCATAAACCGTTGAAGCAAATATTCAAAAAATCGATCACTAAATGCCCCCCCAGAATCCAAAGATTTCTACTAACATTACAAAGATATGATTTTGACCTAAACCACATACCTGGTAAAGAATCAATTGTTGCAGATACCCTATCACGTGCATACCTTGAGCAAAATACTCCAGAAGTATCAGACGAAGATATGAAATCGCACATTCATGCAGTATAAAAAATTACCCCATAACCGACACTAAATTAAACGAGTATAAAGAAGCCACTGCAGACGACCGTCTCTACAGACACTCGTCACATTTACAAGAACAGAATGGCCCCCAAAAGACAAAATACCAATAAACATCAAACCATTCGTATCCGTTCGTGATGAAATATCAATCGTCAATGGTCTCGTTCTAAAAGGTTCAAGAATAATTGTACCTAAGTCATTACGTAGAGAGCTCTACAGGAAATACATACCGGACACATGGGTATCGAAAAATGCATAGAGAGAGCGAAGGAATGTATATACTGGCCCGGCATTAACACTCAAATCAAAGACATGATTAACACATGCTCATACTGCATTGACTACAAAAATCAACAAGCAGCCGAACCACTAATAAATCATGAAATACCTACCCTACTACACCATGGACCAAAGTGGGTACAGACGTATTTCACCTGTCTAGAAATTCGTATGTCACAATTATTGACTATACAACAAGATTTTTTGATCTAAACGAAATAAATGATTGCCAGTCAAAAACCGTAATCAAAAAATTAAAAGAAACTTTTGCTAAATTCGGAATTCCGCAAACAGTTGTAAGTGACAACGGTCCAGAATTCAATTCGGCTGAATTCAAAAAATTTGCAAAAAATTGGCATTTTCATCACACGAAGACAAGCCCGCATTATCATCAAGCGAATGGCATGGTTGAGAGAAATATACAGACGCTAAAAAAGGCATTCAAAAGTGACAAAGAACCTCAGTTAGCGCTCTTAGCATTACGCACGACTAAATTACAAAATGGTGCACCATCCCCTGCAAATCAAATAATGAATAGAACATTGCGAACAAATCTCCCAAACATACTACACGACAAAATTGGTATCAGGCCTCACGAAAAGAAGAAATCAAACATTACAACAGAACTCCCAGAGTTAAAACCACACGACACGGTTAGAATTAAGTTTAACAACAATTGGTTTAGAAGGGGCAAATAAATAATAAAAACTAGAGCAACCTCGTTCATACTTAGTAATAACAGAGGAAGGAAATACAGTCAAACGAAATAGACAACATATTCTTAAAACAAACGAACACGTTCGCATAACAGAAGAATTAGATTATGAAAATATATCTCCAAAGTCAACAAACATGCATGAAAACAAAAACAGCACAACTACAGAATTCAACACTACAAAATAATAAAACCACAAAAAGTGGACGACGAATAATTATTCCCTGTAGATACAGATGATATAAAAAAAATTAAAAAAAAAAAAAAAAAAAGGAAGATGTTATATAATCATCACAACAAACATGAACAATCAACGTCGCCCATTGTCTCCCTTGATAAAAGGACTTTCACTTTGTTTCCCGCCAAAACAATTAACTTGTACAACAACGGCAGTCGAATAAAGTATCTTGTATCGTTAACACGTTGTTTCAGTCTCTCTCATTTTCTTAATCTTTCATACTAAGTACTCACTACTTCTTTTAATACTCAATACATTATATATATATAACAACAACAGTGAGTATGGTACCTTCTGGAACTATGTCCGGGATATGTTGTAGGAAATCGATGCCATCTCTTACATAGCTTGGTAGGAGGGGGCATAGAGGTTTAAGTATGATGTCCAAAAAAGTGGCTAAATTGTTGGGTCGGTGCTTGGGGGCCCGTCACTATTGGCCTTAGTTTCAGGTCTGTAGGTCTTGGTATTCGTATATATTTGTTTTTTTGTTCGTTAATGGCATTTTCTATTGCCGAGCTTTTGTGGATTTTCGGCAAGCCATAGAAGTTGCTCTCTTTGGTTTGAGAGTAGCATATATATTCTTTCTCTTTTTCTGTGAAAGAGTCTCGGTATTCTTCGATCAGTTTTCTGATTTTTGATTTTGTTGTCTTTTCTGGGTGCCCTGGTTCTTCCTTGTAATATGTTTCGTCTGTCAGCATTTCCAGTATTTTGTCTTTATAGTAGTCCATGATTACTATTGCTCCACCCTTATCTGCTTCTTTTAAGATTATCGAGTTGTCATTTTTTAGTGTCTGTAGTGCTTCTTTTTCTTCTGTAGAAAGGTTTTGTTTGTGTTTTTGTGACTTCAGAGGAAATTTGGAGATTGTTTCAATATATGTATCCAGATATTTGTCACTTCCCTTGTAGGGGGGGGGGAGTGGGATTTCTTTTTTACCATTGATTCATCCTCAAAATCCTTATTTCCTAAGAATTCTAGCAGTCGCAGGCGACGGCTAAAGTGTTCCACATCTGATTTCAGTTCGATCAAATTAGGTGTGGGTGTAGGGGTAAATTTAAAACCCTTTAGTAATAGTGTCATTTCATTCTTATTTATATTTCTATTTGATAAATATATTATTTTGGGGTCTGTATTTTATTGGGTCCGGTGGGTGGTTTTGGAAGTTTTTCCCTAAAAAAGAAGGTGTGTTGTTTTCTCTTCGTCTTCCAGGTTCAGGAATTCGTTTTCCATATGGTGGGGGAGGTGTTGGTTCAAATCGACTGTAAGGAAGTCTTTGGTATTTGGTTCTGTAATATCGTGTTTTTCGAGATTCGAGGAGGGAAATTTCTGTTTCTAGGCGGTATAAGGCTAAGTTTGCCCCTATCCATTTTTCTTCTAAAGCTTCGCCCTGTATTTCTTTGATCAGGAATTTCCTGGGTAGGATTGGTTCGGCTTTGCTTCACCAATTTTTGTAAATATTTGCTGTTTTCACAGCGGAAGCTTTTCCAGTAGGCATGTTTTCGTTGGTTTAGGAGTTTTTTTCCAGAGGTTCGGTTTCAGGGGGTTTTGTTCTTGGGTTTCACTTTTAGTTGGTTTCTTTTTATTTGACTCAATTAATTAAGCATTTTCAGTGTTATTCTTATGGAGATCATTTTCTCTGTTGTGGAGAATTGCATCCAGTTTTAGGATGATCAAATTTAGTTTTTGGGATATTTCTGTTAGAAGTTTTTCTGCGTTTTTGGTATCTTTTGGTTGAGTTCATTTGTGTTTCGTTCATTCTGGATTTGTAGATTTCTGTAAGAAGATCTTCTGTAGATTCCGTGTTATTTACTCCAATGTTGCATATTCTGCAAATTTGTGTGAGGAGATCTGTCTGTTGTGAGTATTCTGTTTCGCTTCTTTCAATGAGGTTTCCTGTATTGCTGGAATTTTCTAGTCGTGGGTTTGATTCTAATCCATCCATTCTGAGGTCGTGTACATCCAAACAAGTATGTTAGAAGTATTGGGGACGATGTACAGATTTAATACATATGAAAGAAAAAAGATGTTCAGAATGCTGGATGGTTGTAAAAATATATATTTATTTACATATCACATATTATTACTTCATATATATATATGTATGTACAAAGTGAGATAGGGGTTATGAGTGTAACCCGCTATGGGATATCAGTTATCCAATATACTGGTGGTGAAGCACCCAAAAGGCAAATACATAAATGCTTACAATTGCAATGCAATTAATTCATTTATTGTATTAGATGGGCGAAGGTAAAATGTTTTACCTCAAAATCATAATACAAATAAGAAAATGGAGGAACAGATTCCTTTCAATCATCGACTTACAGATATTACCAATTCATATTATTTATTAACTACGTAAATAGGAACATCTAAATCTAACAAAATAAAACAGTATACATCAATAAGATAATACCATAAAAATAATACACATATAATGGATCCTACAGCTGTTTTAGCCTGTAGATAAGGTATCTCATTCTGCATATATTAGTCAGATGTATTGAGGCAATATGCAGTTAGAAATGAGTTACTTATATATATATATCTCAAGGCCTCGTCAGAGATTATAAAGTACAATTATAAAATTACAAAAATGCAAATATAAATATGAAACAAATACACATACGCAAGAATATATATATATATATATATATATAATATATATATATATATATATATATATACACACACACATATATATATATGTATATATATAATAATATACATACACATAAGGTTACAGATAATCAAATATATATACTGGAGTATACATATACATCCACATCAATTGGTATATGTACAAAGTACAAAGTTCATTACATTATCAAAACTATTAATATTATTATTATTATTAATAATACCAATATTAGATTGTGTGCATTCTGCTATTCACAATACATAGTAGATGGAAAATACCACATAAAATATAGTATAATATAATATAATATATTATATATCACATATACAATATAGTATAACATAATATATAGACAGATACCTATGAAAGATGCAAGCACATTAATTCAACAAATTATGTCATTATATTCATATATCATACAGTCAAAATCTAAACTTCAGTCTTATTCTGCATACATATATATATACACAGGTAACAAATACATGTATATGCATATACATACATGCACAAAAAACATCTACTAATACATATACATATATAAAGAGATTTTATCCTTTTACATCATACAAAAGGTATATGTATGTACATACATAGAGTTCACAGATCAAGAGGTAAGAGATAGGCCATTACAGGCTATGCTTATGTCCTATTTATGTAGTTAATAAATAATATGAATTGGTAATACCTGTAAGTCAATGATTGAAATGAATCTGTTCCTCCATTTTCTTATTTGTATTTATATATATATATATCATCGTTTAACGTCCGTTTTCCACGCTAGCACGGGTTATATATGACATGCTTCTTTCAGTTTCCGTCTACCAAATCCACTCACAAGGCTTTGGTCAGCCCAAGGCTATAATAGAAAACACTAGCCTAAGATGCCACACAGTGGGACTGAACCCGGAACCATGTGGCTGGTAAGCAAGCTACTTACCACACAGCTGCTAATTTTTATTTTATCATCTACCTGTATTGAAATTTTGACAAAGTACGCAGGAGTTGAGAGACATTGCTCTCTTGAATGACACTAACACATCCTAAGTCAAGTATATGGTACCAGTTTCAACTTACAGCAGTAAACTGTATCTCTTCTTCCAGTTATGTAAGTTACTGCTAACCAGGTTTGACTTTGACAAGTCAGAATTGAAATGTGTTGGTATGTTCTGTAAAGAAAAGAAATTTTAATGTTTCAAAGTAAGATTTTATAAAAACTTTAACCAAAAATATTAGATCTTTTTCTCTCTATTGCCTCTTTCTATGGCATTAACTCTTCGTAGCACAGATCTCTTCAGGTCTTCACAGTTGATGGGGATTCTATAAATCATTGAAAGTTGTATTTTCTGGAAGACATGGGATGTGAACTATTGATTCTTCAGGTATTTCGCTGATAATCTGACAACCCAGTTAACATCATCTCTAATAAACATGGACATTTCCTGCAAAATTGACAGAAACACAATCTTATTCTTTTTACAATAACACTATCAACTTACAGTGTAGCCATTGTAATATCTTTAAAACAAGAAATCACTCTTTTTAATCTAACATTCTTTGGTAATTCTAACTCTATATTATTTTCAGTCTGAGATTCGATCCTATATGATAGAAATTAATCCCCTTCTTTATCTGGCATAAATTCCTCTTTCTTTCCTTCCAACTCCCATCTCTGTTCAGCTAACTAATGTCATATTACTTGTTCTTTAAATGAAGAAATCATCAAAACCCAAAGATAAGATTCCACTATGTAATTCACTGTCACCTCATATTTCACATAATTCCAGTCATATTTCATCTGTCTATAGAAATTCCTGCTAAAATAAATTACAAAAGTGACATTAACAACAAAGTAGATTTCCAACCTTATCCCTATGTTCTTTGATTTAATTACTCACACACGATTTATCAATTTCGTTTTATTTTATTTTTAAATAGCGAGGTCTTCAAATTTCCTCTATTTCCTCATATCAATTATATCAATTTCCATTTGCTTGATAATTACTTTTGGAAATATCATCATCCTCACTGTTGTGACCATCATCATCATCATCATCATCATCAATAAGTCAACAAAAGCAACAGAGTACTTGAAGGCCTTACACTATTTAATCTCATCAATCATTATTCTGATTTGAAACTCTGCTGTGGTTGATTTATCACCTAACTCTCTAGGCTCAATGAAATAAGTAGCAATGAATACGGTTGTTAATTCAATTAATTATATACACTTACTTAAATAAAACGAAAAACAGTTGTCTTGTATTTAAAGAAAATATCGTAATTATTGTTATTGTTGTTGTTGTTAAGGTTGCTTGCATAGTTGATATCTAATCAACATTTTATGGTGGTAAAATTGGTTAAAAATGAACCACAGTAAGATGTTTTATTTCATTACAGATTCAAGTCGTAGGGTATATTAAATTCACAATAATGAACTAATAAAATGCTTGTTAATCATTCAGTGCTTTCGCCACTTACTGTGATCAACTGTACCACCTCATGACACCTATTAACAAATACAAGAACAAAGTCAACAAAAGTGTCTCAGCTACTGGAGCAGCTCCTCCAGTTTGCCAGCTCTTGTCAAACCACCCAACAAATAATGATGATGCCAGCTCTTGTCAAACCACCCAACAAATGCTGATGATGATGCCTCCCCCCCCACACACACACATAGTCACTGATTATACAGACACTATCATTGATAGCATATAGACCATCATGATGGTGTAACATTATCAGTTTAGTTAACTGTGAGTCAGCCTCAGCAGTGAAATTAGTGGCAACTGTAGAGCACCAACTAAATTCTTTCATCATCATCATCATCGTTTAACGTCTGCTTTCCATGCTAGCATGGGTTGGATGAATTTGACTGAGGTCTGGCGAACCAGATGGCTGCACCAGGCCCCAATCTTGATCTGGCAGAGTTTCTACAGCTGGATGCCCTTCCTAACGCCAACCTCTCCGAGAGTGTAGTGGGTGCTTTATACATAACACTGGCACGGGGGCCAGTCAGGTGGCACTGGCAATGACCTCGCTCGAATCTTTTTACACATGCTACCGGCACAAGTGCCTGTAAGGCAACGTTGGTAACGATCACGATCGAATGGTGCCCTTTTACGTGCCACCGGCACGGAAGCCAGATGGCTGCTCTGGCAATGATCACGCTTTCCACTTCCTTTGTTACAAGTTCAAATCTTACAAGAGTTAACTTTATCCAGAAAAACAACAATATTCTAGAATCAAATAATTGAATTCTATTCCTTTCTTTTGTCTTGTGATGAGGGAGCTTTGGTAAATAAAGAGTAAAGATCTCCTTCAGTCATGAAAGACCATGGGGTTGCCCCTAGAAAGTTCCCGTCAGAGACACAAGTCTGGGCAAGACAGAATAACCATTATTCAACCAAATTTAGTGAAATTAAGCAAACCAATTATAGATTTCCCTTACAGACATAATTCATTTTGCAAATAAGTTAATGAAGGAGCCTTTTAGGGGTTGCTTGACCTTGAATTAACAGCCTAAAAAAGGGAGTGCATATTGTAGCTTGTAACACACTATACAGACTAGCTACACTATGTCTGAGAAAAGAATGGTATGGTCCACAAGTGATTCATCTTGATCATGAGTCTTCTAGACCAGAGCTGACCTAGGGTTAAATAACAACAGTTTGGTTTTGCTGTGAATTTTGTTTTGGTTTATAAAATCCAAGTTTATTGGCCAAAGAGGATGTTAGCTGTTGAATAGTGTAACATTAAATTAGATTCTAATTACTTTATGACATTGTATTCTGTAACTAAACATTTACAAGGTGTGTACGCCTGACTGAGAATACATGTGACTCATATCTAGCCTAAGGACACGTTCAAGTTCTCCATTATATATGATCTCATTAACAACCTGTACAACAACACTGGCTATGTTTACACACACACAAAATTAAATACCATACTAATGAAAAACCTGTCGCCATTCATTATAATTTTTTTAATAAGAATATGTAAAATTAATCTATATTAACTGTTTTTCATTAAAAACCATCTTGTTATTTCCAAAACTATTTTTATATTTTAATTAAAATTTTATATAAATGGCTTTTGAAATTCGTTGATGTTATTGGCTAATTCTAATTGTAGTATAATTCTGAGGTTTTCTATTAATCACATGTACTTACAGTGAGAGCTGAAGGTTAGGTCAAAAGTAGGAGAACTTATCCATAACTTAGAGTTAATCATTGCTGACACATAGGTTGCGTCTCCAGCATTGCTCTTCATTACCTCCATTTTACAAGAATTAATATCTTATCCAGCCATCTCGCTGCAAACAAATTGCTTCTGGCAGAGCATGTTGGTCAGTTACAAAGATGTTACATTTAAAATTATCCGACTTTGACCCTGCAGAAATACCTCCCTTGGTTATTAGACATTCCAAATCATGATGATCATATTAGAAAATGATGGCACTGTATAGAATATTGCCAAACTGAAGCACAGTTTGGTGTAACAAAAAGAAAATGGTATATGTCGGATCCTTGTTCATAACGAAATAAAGATTTTATATCATGCGACAGTCTTTTTAGTGGGATGTGATGGAATGATATTAACATAGTAGTTATAACACAAGGCTGAATCTAGTATTGAATATGACAGGTGTTTTCTGCACAAATATAGAGTAAAATGTGCTTAAGGCATTTGCAGGTACATTTAAAATTATCTAACCTAGGTGAAAATATATGAAAGTAAAATTTTCAGAATTAAAAAGAATTTGATAACATTATTGCCAATTTTATGAAATTTATTTATATTTCCAACACATTAATCAATTAGACTTCGAAACCTCCAATTATTTCAATTAACAAAATATAAACATTGTGTTTCACTGTTAAAATATTTCATACACTTTTAATTAATCTAAGAAAGTTTAGAATAATAATAAGTTATGCTTATTGGAAGAAAAGAAAATTTTGGTGATTGTTTAGTAATGTTGAGACTGTATATATCAGAATCAATGAACATCTTTTGGAAACTTAGCCAATAAGATGAAATCATCATCATCTTCATTATCCCCATCTTCACCATTTTCACCTATTGGCTATGCTTTGCGTTGAATTTATACTGCTTAATTGGTAAAACAAATAATTGATCATGTAAAACTGAGAAAATATACATGTTTCTGAGAAAGATGGGGCAATATTCTTTCACAGAGATGGAGTAAAGACTGAAAAAAGCTGTTCCTGATTTTAAAAGGAAATCTATCTTACTGAATATGAATAATTGACATGCAATATCTATCATCATCATCATCGTTTAACGTCCGCTTTCCATGCTAGCATGAGTTGGACGGTTCAACTGGGGTCTGGGAAGCAAGAAGGCTGCACCAGGCCCAGTCTGATCTGGCAATGTTTCTACGGCTGGATGCCCTTCCTAACACCATCCACTCCGTGAGTGTAGTGGGTGCTTTTTACGTGCCACCAGCACAGGTGCCAGATGAGGCTGACAAACGGCCACAATGTGATTGAGGTTTTTTACGTGCCACCGGCATGGGGGCCAGGCAAGGCTGGCAATGGTCACGATCAGATGGTATCACAGCACTGGTATCACAGCTGCAATTTCCATTGATGTTGATCGATTTGGATTTGGATTTTCACTTGCCTCAACAGGTCTTCACAAGTAGAGTTTTGTGTCCCAAGAAGGAAAGGTCTTCACAAGTAGAGTTTTGTGTCCCAAGGAGGAAAGGTATGCATAAGTGGTCTGGCTACATCCCATGTAGAGGCCATGGGTAATGGTTTCACTTGTCCTGCCGGGTCTTCTCACGCACAGCATACTTCCATAGGTCTCGGTCTCTAGTCATTTCCTCGGTGAGACCTAAAGTTCGAAGGTTGTGCTTCACCACCTCGTCCCAGGTTTTCCTGGGTCTGCCTCTTCCACGGGTTCCCTCAACCGCTAGGGTGTGGCACTTTTTCACACAACTATCTTCATCCATTCTCACCACATGACCATACCAGTGCAAACGTCTCTCTTGCACACCACAACTGATGCTTCTTAGGTCCAACTTTTCTCTCAAGGTACTTACACTCTGTCAAGTATGAACACTGACATTACACATCCATCAGAGCATACTGGCTTCATTTCTTGTGAGCTTACGCATATCCACAGCAGTCACAGCCCATGTTTCACTGCCATGTAGCATGGCTGTTCGTACACATGCGTCATACAGTTTGCCTTTTACTCTGAGCGAGAGGCCTTTTGTCACCAGCAGAGGTAAGAGCTCTCTGAACTTTGCCCAAGCTATTCTTATTCTAGCAGTTACACTTTCAGCACACCCAACTGACTTGGTCACCTAGGTAATGGAAGCTATCAACTATTTCTAGTTTTACTCCCTGGAATGTGGCAGAAGTTGGTCTCTGCGCATTTTCAATGTTTATTGCTCCTGAGCATCTGCCGCATACTAAAACTATCTTCCCAGTTAGCCTTCCTTTGATATTGCTGCACCTCTTATGTGTCCATAGCTTACACTTGGTGCATCTTATAGAGTTTCTACCTACGCCTTTTCTACAGATCGAGCAGGGCCATCTACATGAAGCCGTTTGTGATTTGTCTACCTTCCTACTTATTACGACTTTGGTTTTAGCTAGATTGACTCTAAGACCCTTCGATTCTAATCTGATAGCGACTCAGCAATTAGAGCAAGGTCATCAGCATAGAGGAGCTCCCAAGGGCATCCTGTCTTGAATTCCTCCGTTATTGCCTGGAGGACTATGATAAATAGGAGGGGGCTGAGGACTGAGCCTTGGTGGACCCCTACCTCTACCTGGAATTCTTCACTGTACTCGTTGCCAACCCTCACCTTACTAGCAGTGTTCCTGTACATGGCTCGTACAGCTCTCACTAACCATTCGTCTATCCCTAGTTTCCTCATTGACCACCAGATAAGGGATCGGGGGACCCTGTCGAAGGCTTTCTCCATGTCAACGAAAGCCAGGTACAGGGGCTTATCTTTGGCTAGGTATTTCTCCTGCAGCTGCCTTACCAGGAATATAGCATCAGTAGTACTTTTCCCTGGCACAAACCCAAACTGCATCTCATCTAAACTAACTCTCTCTCTAATTAGTTGGGCTATGACCCTCTCCGTAACCTTCATTACCTGATCCAACAGCTTGATACCTCTGTAATTATTTGTATCTAGGGCGTCACCTTTACCTTTGTAGCAGTTGACTATTATGCTGCTACACCAGTCATTGGGTATGACTCCTTTGTGTATCACCTGATTAACTATACGGGTGACTAGGCTATAGCTGACACTACCAGATATTTTGAGCATCTCTGCAGTGAGTCCAGATGGGCCTTGGGCTTTCCCTGTATTATTGCCTTAACTACCAAGGAACTGTCAACTCGGATAGCTGGTCCCTCTGTTGGGTCAACATTCAGCAGACTCTCTTTATCCCATTCATTTTCTTTATTCAGCAACCTTTCATAGTGGCATCTCCAAACCTCTCTCTTTGCATCCTCATTTAGCGCAAGTGAACCATCATCCATGCGAATACATTTCTCTCCTACCACATCCCAATTCTCTCTCACATACTGTCTTGCAACACGAAATACTTCAAGTCTTTGGTCCTCACGGCTCAGAACATTGGCAAATTTTTTCTTATCTGCTTCCCCTCTTGCTAAATAGACCTGTCTCCTAGCTTCTCTTTTGGCAGTCTGATACAATTCCCTGCTACCACCATTCTTCCAGTCCTTCCAAGCCTGTCTCTTTTCTCTATGTCTAGTTAATTACTTAAAGATAACTGCTAGATTTTGTTTGTGAAGTAAAATATAATTTTCTAAGCTAAATAGCAAGACAGATGCCTTTCTGCATGTGTGAATGCTGATACAGATACCTGTGAGGAGGCATTAGATATGTACAAGGGCACCATTCGAGCGTGATCGTTACCAACATCGCCCTACTGGCACCTGTGCCACTGGCATGTGTAAAAAGATTCGAGCGAGGTCGTTGCCAGTACCACCTGCCTGGCCCCCGTGCCGGTGGCATGTATAAAGCACCCACTACACTCTCAGAGTGGTTGGCGTTAGGAAGGGCATCGAGCTGTAGAAACTCTGCCAAATCAAGATTGGAGCCTGGTGCAGCCATCTGGTTCGCCAGTCCCCAGTCAAAATCATCCAACCCATGCTAGCATGGAAAGCAGACATTAAACGATGATGATGATGATGATATATTTAGAGTTACACCTAGCTCACATTCATTGTAAGAAATAACATTGGTTGTCTACCAGTCAAATGAAGCAAGTTTCTCTCCCTTGTTTTAGGTAAGATATTTTTTTCTGTTGACCTCCTATGACATTAAGAATACCCAATATTAAACCCACATTGAAAAGGGTGGTGAATAAAGTTTTTGTGACGTTTATGCTTTTCTTAAGTGCATTCATGATACAACTGAAGCAAATTATCTTCAAACAGTGAACAAAACCAAATGTATCGAAACATATACACACAACAGACACATGTATGTGTGTGTGTGTCGTGTGTGTGTGTGTGTGTGCATACTTTTAAAGTGACTAAAGAAAACCTTAATCCACATATCAGATCATTCCCCACTACATAGACATACAGGCACCTGCCTGCACACAGGGGCACATGTCTACATAGAGTCACATGTACACGAGGGTATGCGAGAAACATGCCTATGTATTGGCACATGCAAAGCTTTCTGCTTACGCTCATACACACATTGGTTTAACACATTTTGCATACAATGCACAGTTACTCACACATTAGAGCATGTCAAACATAACTTACACTCACTCCGAAGATCTAAACTCATTCATAAACACACGTTCATACAGGCATGCATACACACACATACATATATGCACAGATACACAACAACATACATGCATTCATATACAAGTACACACACACATATATATATATATATATACACACACACACACACATACACGCTCAATGCATGCACATACACAAGGACACACATGCAACATTAAGGCTAATCATTGGGTTTTAATCAAAATTAATATTTCCAATTGATAAAAATTAATTTTGCCAGAGATGTAAAGATCTTAAGCAACTCTACTGTTTGCTGTTTTCAAAAGAAAGGAATTTAATTTTTCAAACCGTTAATTGAAAGAAGGATGTGGAACAAAAACTAAACATACAAGAATAAGAAAGCGGTGAAATTCACCAAATTAGACAGCACAATTAGTGTGGTTGCTATCAGAAGAGCTTTACATAAAGGTGATTAACTTAATCGTTATTTCAGCAAGATGATCAAAAGTTAACCTTTGTGTGAAATTTACAGGTGCCTAATATGTCTAGCACACAACGACCTTCCTTGTTAATATCTTGTAATTATCTAACAAGATAAAGGGAAAAGATAGCAAACAAAGAGAGAGATAAAATGGAATCATGAAAGGAAATGGAAGTATGTGTTAACTCCTTTAAAATGGTTGGTTCTCATTTGTTTTGAAGAATTGGTTTTCTGATGTCTATACTTTACTGGCATTTTTTGTTCTTTTTTCTTTCTTTCATTTCTGAGAAATAATTTGAAAATGCCAAGTCGTTTGTAATGACTCTCTATCTCAATATCATATTTCCATAATTTATGGTTCCTATCATAACTTTTAACTAAATTCTGGAATTAGATCTCATTGACTTGACAGCCTTGCTTAGTCACTAATTCTGGTCATTTTGTATTCTGTATGAGTTTTGGGCATAACTTTTGATATAAAATAAGAAATTTTTTGTGCTATGCGTAAATCGATTAAAAGTGTGTTGCATTTTCTTGTAATTAATTTAAATATATGTTTTATGTCTTAACACAATGTAGAAACCCATTGAACTTATTCTTTACAACATCTATTATTCCTTACTTTAAGTCTCAGAAATTATGGTGCCCCAGCATGGCCACTATCTACTGGCTGGAACCAGCAAAAGAGATGTTTATATTTATTCTATCAAAATATGATGTTTGAAAACCCATATCCATAAATAATATTACCTTTTCATGTTTAAAGTGGTGAACTGGCACAATTGTCAGGATGTCAGGCAAAATACTTAGTGGCGTTTCATCCATCTTTACATTCATCATCATCATCATCGTTTAATGTCCGCTTTCCATGCTAGCATGGGTTGGACGGTTCGACTGGGGTCTGGCAAACCAGATGGCTGCACCAGGATCCAATCTGATCTGGCAGAGTTTCTACAGCTGGATGCCCTTCCTAATGCCAACCACTCCGAGAATGTAGTGGGTGCCTTTATGTGCCACCGGCACGAGGGCCAGTCAGGTGGTACTGGCAACGGCCATGCTCAAATGGTGTTTTTTATGTGCCACCTGCACAGGAGCCAGTCCAGTGGCACTGGCAACGACCTTGCTCGAATGTTTTTTCATGTGCCACCAGCACAAGTGCCAGTAAGGTGACGCTGGTGACAGTCATGCTCAAATGGTGCTTTTTACATGTCACTGGCATGGACGCCAGTCAGCTACTCTGGCAACAATCACACTTGGATGGTACTCTTAGTGCTCCACTGGCACGGGTGCCAGTTATCGAATTTAATTCGATTTCAATTTCACTTGCCTCAGCAGGTCTTCACAAGCACAGTTTAGTGTCCAATGAAGGAAAGGTATGCATAAGTGGACTGGTTACACCCCTGGCATAGGCCACGGGTTATGGTCTCACTTGGCTTGCTGGGTCTTCTCATGCACTGCATATTTCCAAAGGTCTCAGTCACTAGTCATTGCCTTGATGAGCCTAATGTTCGAAGGTCGTGCTTCACCACCCTATCCCAGGTCTTCAAATTCTACCAAGGTCGACTTTGTCTTTCATCTTTTGGGTTCAATAAAATAAGTACCATTTGAGCACTGGGGTCGATCTAATTGACCTATCCCTCCCACAATATTTCTATGTGCTAAAACCTGAAAGCAATATTACTTTGATGTTTAATCTTCCCAGTTTGGATTCCTGGTGGGGTTTATGCTACTGAGACATTTCAAGACAGTAATTCTTCCTGAGGCAGCTAGATGCATGAGGTATAAATACGTGATGTTTCCTTCTTTTTATACACATATTTGTGGGATTTAAATAATTTAACACCTTCCCTGCCACACAGTTAATTATCTCTGCTATAAAGTAAACTGTGCCATATTTTATGGAATTTCATTTTATAGAAATACTTTCTAATAAGACTTAACAAGCTAAAAAAAGTTACACACTAATCATTGTTTCATTGGATAAAACTTGTTGATAGCACTAACCCTAACCCTAACCAAATAAAATCACAAAAATACTCAGACATTTCTTGCTGAGCACATCTATTATTGCTACTGAAGAATCTTGTGGGTGTGCTTACCGACCACATGGTTCCGGGTTCAGTCCCACTGCATGGCACCTTGGGCAAGTGTCTTCTCTTATAGCCTTGGACCAACCAAGGCTTTGTGAGTGGATTTGGTAGATGGAAACTGATGGAAACAGTTATTTATATATATATATATATTTATATAGATATATATTTATATATATATATATTTATATATATATATTTATATATATATATTTATATATATATATATTTATATATATATATATTTATATATATATATATTTATATATATGTGTGTATGTATGTGTGTTTGTGCATCTGTGTTTGTCCCCCCAACATCGCTTGAAACCAATGGAGGTGTGTTTACGTCCCTGTAACTTAGAGGTTCAGCAAAAAAGGCTGATTGAATAAGTACTAGGCTTATAAAGAATAAACCCTGGGGTCGATTCACTCAACTAAAATCGGTGCTCCAGCATGGGTGCAGTCAAACAACTGAAACAAATAAAAGGAAAAAGAATCTGGAAAACTTATAGCAGCACTTTCGAAGTGAACAAAATGTAGTGGGAGGTCACTGTTAGCCTAATGTAGTGGCGGTTGTTAGTTTTATATATATTAGTGGTCATTCAACTAAAACAAACATCAAAGCATCAGCCTAAGTTCTGGAAACCGTAATGTTTTCTAAATAGTAAGGTGGGTGAGCTGGCAGAATCAGTAGCACACTGGGAAAAATTTTGTCCATCCTTACATTCTGAGTTCAAATTTCACCAACACTGACTTTGCCTTTCATCCTTTTGGGGTCGATAAAATAAGTACCAGTTGAGCACTGGGGCCAATATAATCATCTTAACCCCTCTCTCAAAATTTCTAGCCATGTGACAAAATTTGAAATCAATATTTCTAAATAGTGTAGAACATTTAAATCTCTCTCTATATAAAGCTGAAGTTGTCTGGGTATGGCAAGTTTGGTAGCCTTCAACTAACACTATCTCCTCCGAGACCCTGCAGCGCAAGTTGACCAAAATTGAGAGTATGATAGAAGAAGGCTTGCTCTTCCTTCTGTAGAAGATAAAATTTAAATCAGACCATGTTAACACCAAAAATTATTTACATCAAAAAGGTGCTTTTTTTCTATGAAAATCCCTATTTTTTATGATTTTTTGACTGCTGTGTTGCCATTTTTTGGTGTATTTCAACCAGAAAAATGTTCACTTAAAGAGAATAACAAGCTACATAATGCAACATTTTTACTTTTCAAAAATTCCAATTCTAAAGGGTGGAAACAAACCCGAGCAACGCAGGGCAATACTGCTAGTCAGTGTTAAATTAAAATTCTATCAGATATTATTGATAACAATGACATTTGCAACAACAATAGAGACCTATCCTTTAGCTCAATGGTTTATTTTCCTCATGTAAAACAGATGAGATGTGTTCCAGGATATGATGTCAGCCTGTCACCAGTAATATTCCCTACATTGTTCTGAAATTTACTTCCAACAGAGTGGCAATGTAGATTAATAAGTTCTGCATAGAAACTCATCAAAATGTTTACAATTGATTGGAACTCCTAATCTATAAGTAGGCTAATCCTTTCTATCATACCTATTTCTTTACTACCCACAAGGGGCTAAACACAGAGAGGACAAACAAGGACAGACACACGGATTAAGTCGATTATATCAACCCCAGTGCATAACTGGTACTTATTTAAATGACCCCGAAAGGATGAAAGGCAAAATCAACCTCGATGGAATTTGAACTCAGAACGTAGCGGCAGACGAAATACCTATATCTTTACTACCCGCAAGGGGCTAAACACAGAGAGGACAAACAAGGACAGACACACGGATTAAGTTGATTATATCGATCCTCAGTGCATAACTGGTACTTATTTAAATGACCCCGAAAGGATGAAAGGCAAAGTCGACCTCAATGGAATTTGAACTCAGAATGTAGCGGCAGACGAAATACCTATATCTTTACTACCCGCAAGGGGCTAAACACAGAGAGGACAAACATGGACAGACAGACAGATTAAGTCGATTATATCGATCCTCAGTGCGTAACTGGCAAAGTCAACCTCAGCGGAATTTGAACTCAGAATGTAGCGGCAGACGAAGTACCGCTAAGTATTTCGCCCGGTGTGCTAACATTTCTGCCAGATCACCACCTTAATCCTTTCTATCATGCCTCTATAGTAATGATATATGAATGGTAAATAAGTTGCCAAAGAGACTGACAGACATTACTTTATATATCTCCAAAGAACAACAGCCAACATGCTTGATTTTTGTATCAAAATGGAATTATTTTTCTTTCAATTTTAAATCTAAAGATGCATGATTTTCATATTTAAGTAAATTACATAATTTTGTTGTGTCTGGGAAGAGTCGTTTTCTCTTTGTGTCTTATAATATAATACACTCACCTGTAAAATTTCCACTTTTTTCTTATTTATATTTTCCTAAAATTTTCGTTGCATCTTACAACCTTTTCAATAGTTTTGTTATATTATAAGGGACAAAAAGAAAATTACTCTCTGCAGACACAACAGAATATGCTTCAACACACAAACTCATATTAAGAATCTTGCAAACCTAATCCAAAAACGAAATACATAATTTTCTTTTCAATTTATCCAAGGTAAACTATAGAGACTACTAAAAGATAAGGGGGTACCTCTTCCTCAGATTTTACAGATTGGTCAAGGAATGTTTCTCATGAAGAAGCTAGGAATCTTAGCTGGGTCGTGTAGATTTTGTTGTTAACATAGACCTCACTATTTTTTGACCTCTATCAACATAAATCCCAATAGTTGAGGACTCATTTAGATGTTCTAATTGTAATGATTTCACATTTTCTACTTTAATTATAATTTCACCTCATTTTCTCAGTAATAACAATGTTCATCAATGAAGTGAACTAATTAATTTATGTCAATTATTTCATGTTACTGTAATAAATTCAATTTCTAGAATGTTTTAAATTGAAAGTTATCAACTTTTGTGTCATTTGACCTATTTATTGACCTCGGGGGAGAAAATATTGTTTATCCCACCTTCTCTTTTAAAACTATAGTTGAAACTGAATGCCTAAGTTATAAAAACATTAAATTATGCTGAGGGAAGAGAGGTGTAAATAGAGCAAGAGAAGGTAGAGTGCCAGACCATGAGAGAGGTGGAGGAGATCAAAACAGATCTATAGTAACAGAAGAGAAAAATGTAGAGTGAAAGACTATACAGAAAGAAGAAGAAGTAAAGTGATAGATGATAGAGGGGGGGGGTTACATTACCCTACTATACAGAAGGGAATGAGATAGAATACCAGTCTGTATAAAGAGAGGGGAAGATGGGGTAGTAGAGTAAACAGGAGAAAGGTGACAGTATACCAGGCTATACAGGGGGGGGATACAGTACCAAACTATATAGAGAGGGGTATAGAAGTAGGGTAGAAGACTATATAAGCTGAGGAGTTAAGGGACAAGACTATACTGGGAATAGGACACAGAGTAGCTCATTATACAGAAGAGAAGGAGGTAGGGTAGGAGGTTATACAGTGAGGAATAGGTAAAGTAGGAGGTGGCATCAAAACGTTCCTGGATTAATTCTATAGTGCTCCAACAGATGGCAGCACATGATTGCACACACAGTGAGATTTCGTAGCATCTTCGTGAGACAGGATGCTGAGTGACATCACTGTGTTCACTTTGCAAGTTGTAAAATTTATGTTTTCTGTGATTTTTGTTATGGACAGGAAACTGGAACACAAAGCCATTGTGAAATTTTGCATTAAACTTGGGAAGTCTGCCACAAAGATATTCTTTTCTACTTTTCTGCTCTAGGCACAAGGCCTGAAATTTTGGGAGAGGAGGTACTTAATTTATCGACCCTGAAAGGATGAAAGGCAAATAATGGGCAGTGAAGATGGATAGATAAATTGATGGATGGGTGGACAGAACATAATGGATTTAATCCAGGTGAAAATTAAAGGTAGTACATCATGGTGCTACTTGCATGGATCAGTGCTGTGTGAGTTAAGTATGCAGCACAGTGCCAATATAGAAGCTATACACCCTTCATTCAGACGACTGCTGATATACATTCTTGGTAAACTGTGATGCTAAAACACACACACACACATACACACATTGTATTACATAGATAGATAGATAGATAGATATATAGATAACGTATTGAATCTTATGCAATAAAAAATTGAAAACTTTTCAATATCAAATAGAAAGTAAAATTAAGATTGTCATTTCTATGGTGAGAAATATCTGAGAGTATTTGTGTAGAATGTCTTAAATATGTGTATATGTATATATATATGTGTGTGTGTCTGTGTGTGTGTGTGTGTGTATTTATGGTTGTGTAAATATATATGTAAATATATATGTGTATTTGTAAAATGTGTCAACACTAGTGTTAATATATCTTTGATGTTTTTATGCATGTATATATGTGCATATGTGTGCGTTTACATGCACACATAAACACAAAAACTGACATATATACACACATATTTGATTGTCTCCAGTGATAAAATTATAAAGGTGAATATTTCTGTTAAAAATCCCAGAACAATGGAACTGAAATATTGGTAGTTTTAAGGAATCTTCTGGAAAAAAATAACTAAAACAAAAAATATAAACAATTGTAAAAGCAATATAAAAAAACAATATAAAGCATAAATCTACAAAAAAAAACTATTACAAATATATATATGTAAATAAAAAAATATTTTCTCCTGAAAAACAAACAACACTTGCAAAACAATACAAAAAAAAGCATTTCTGAAGCTGAAGTAATTGAAAGGAAAATGAACTTTTAAATGAGTTTTGCTATCAGAAATTCTATTTGTATATCAGTCCATATTGTTAATTATGTCCTTGTTAAAGTATTTTTAGAATTTTTTTTTAATCAAATTGTTAGAATTATGAGGAAGAAATTCAAAATTCTCAGAATAAGTTTGCAAAAAGAGGGTATGACTGGAATTTCTTTGAGAATTCTTCCATCGATTCTACCTTTAATTTTATCATTATCAAGAGCAGTGGCATCAAAAGAAATATTTAATTTCAAATTAGACTTCTGGGATATTTTCCCTGTGATATTTATATTTCCACGTAACAATTGGTGATTGGTATTCATCGCTGATACCATTCCACAGAAACATAGGGGACACATGCACATAGTCATTACACCCTGTCAAATACACACAGTCATACAGTTGTCCACATACATGCACACACATTCACATGCAATCAATGAAATACACACAGTTGCTATCATGACTCCACACATACACTTGTGTAGTTACACACACACACTGATCAATCCATTACTCATTTGAAATCTAGCATTTAGTACTTGGGTAGCAAAGGTAGGTTTATGGTCTGAAGATAAATTCCTGCTATTTTGGAAACTCTCTAGAAAAGTGTCATGGCTACTATCCTTTCTGTTGTAAATTCTTTTCTTTTTTTTTGTCCTTACTATCATAACCAAAACCAAGCTGCAGCAGCACCTTCACTAAGTCATAGCAAAACATTTGATAAATCAAGTGAATAATGTCGACAGGTTGAACAAATTCTATCCCTTGTTCTTTGTCAAGGATTCCATCCAACTGATGTTATCTCACCCTAAAACATGTTATATGGGGTTAGAATCTCTCTTCCTTCTGTTAACTTACACTTGTATGAAGAAATTCTCTTTCTTTCTCTCTCCCTCTCTTTCTCTCTCTCTCTCTCTGTCTATATCAAATAATGTTTATCTACATGCCAACACTATAACAATATTATCACCATATGTCAACACCCTGTGATGGCCCTCCTGTAAATCATGATACTTTAGCAGGAAACCTCTCCTATATCCAATGTCACACTGAAGCATGTAGCCCCACTATGCTATGATGACATATTGCTATACTCTTTAACAAGATAGTGATATATTTTTTTCTGTTCTAGGCACAAGGCCCGAAATTTTGGGGGAGGGGACCAGTCGATTAGATCGACCCCAGTACGCTACTGGTACTTTATTTATCAACCCTGAAAGGATGAAAGGCAAAGTCGACCTCAGCAGACTTTGAACTCAGAACACAAAAAGAGATGAAATACCTATTTCTTTAAAGCCCACAAGGGGCTAAACACAGAGGGGACAAACAAGGACTGACAAATGGATTAAGTCGATTACATCGACCCCAGTGCGCAACTGGTACTTATTCAATCGATCCCGAAAGGACGAAAGACAAAGTCAACCTCGGCGGAATTTGAACTCAGAACGTAGCGGCAAACAAAATACCGCTAAGCATTTTGCCTGGTGTGCTAACGTTTCTGCCAGCTTGCTACCTTAAGATAGTGACATATTGCATCCTCTCTGATACAAGAACTATGTCTTGCATAAATGCAAAGTGATGTTAAACCTCCACAACAACAGTTCTATGTAACATGACACTTTGGTATGGTAATACTTTTGTATATCATAGCAAGCATAATTGGTGAGACATTCCATCAAAATTTCTACCCTGTACAAATATAACAAATATTTTGTTCTTTTGAATTTTAAAATATCATGTACAGTATGTTCATAAAATTAATAGGAATCAGTTGCCCAGCAGATGAGGACACAGTCAGTGTGATGGTATATCTTCATGAATAACTGACGAATACCACTATGACCGATATCCAAACTACAGTGGAGAAGGCTAGCCACTGGATTTGGTTAAAAATAGACGATAAGTGATGGCTAGAAGAATATTGAGCTTTATTTGATAACCAGCGGATCTAGCAAGCGGGGCCTCATATCAGTGATGGGGGGCTGGTGCACATTGATGCCGTCGAGAGGTAGGCCCCGAAATGGCGTGCATTCTCTCCTGATGACCCCATACGCTTGCTGGCTTCCGGTATGCGGAGTTTTTGACTGGTAGCACTTGCATGTGCAAGTTGTTTGCAAGACATCTATTTATACCAATGATTATTGGTTCATTTGGTTATGTTAGTAAATGTTTCAATGACAGTCTGGAGAATCTAGAATTTTCAGGCAGAGGAAGAGACTGGTTAACACACATTTGTAACTAGAACAGTAAAAAACATGCAAATTGTTTTTTAATTCAACATGACACATTGTTATACTAATTTTGGTAATGGAGTTTTGTTTCTTGGTCAGAAACTAATTCCCACCTTGTAGACAAAAATTCAAATAATTAAAAATTATATATATATATATATATATACATTTAACCTTTTCATTACTGTACTTATTTTGAGATGCTCTGTGTTTCTTTCAATTACTTTAAATATAACAAAGAATTTAGTAAAATTACTTAGTTATCATTAAGCTAGTGTTAGGAGCATAAATTGTGACTAAGGTTTGGTGGAAGGTTTTAATTCAAAACTTATGAAAACAAGAAATTTGTATTCAGAGCCAGAAATTTGTATTTCAGCCTGGTTGTTAATGAAAGGGTTAAAACCCACAAAGAGTGCAACAACTGAATCGATATTTGTAGGGTCCTGTCTTGTCAATTCAGTCCATAACCAATATTCTAAACTGGGAAATGACTCAGCTCAAGTGTATTAAGCTGTAAATAGGTTCTGCAGTGCAACATTAATATAACAAGGATAGAATCTGCCCTATAGAATCTGCCATGTTGGAAATATAAGAGGCTCCATATTTTGCCAAGTTTTAGATACAAAGACCTATGAAAACAACAACCAACTAACTGCTTTCTTTGGACATGTACCTCCATATCAAACAGATTTTGTTTTCTTAAGAAGAGCCAACCAGTACAACACTACAATATCTACCCAACTGGCTCCAACTGAAATCCTACAAACACAGGGAAGCCTTTTCACAGCAAAAGTTAGATACATAAGCAACATAAAGAACAAAAACAAACCTCTATTTTTTTTTTTTTTCCACATTGAAGAAGACAATTTAGTAATAAAAGAACAAAGCTGGAACATGTGAAAGTCAGTGTGTTAACCAAATTAGATTGGAATGATGTGTGGTGGTTATGGAAAAGGGTCATGAAATACAAATGCAATAAATCAACAAACATAAAAATAAAAAAAGGAAAGCAAAAGAAATATATGATTCATACATAAATTACTTATATTCCAAACCTAAGATTTCTGACAAAAAAGTTTTTTTTCCTATAAAAATAGTGAAAAGGAAAGAAAAGAAACAGTAAATTTGGTAATCTTCTCCGCTATTCTGCTACTAGCAATTACATTACGTTGACTTTAGAATCAATCTTCAACTTTCCTTGTGAGAATGAAATTTGGAAGATTTGTATGTGCGTGCGTGTGTGTATGTATGTATAAGTAGATAACAAAACAAATTATATATCTACATATACATACATGTGTATATTTGTGTAACTTTTGGAATATATATATATGTATATGTATATATATGTGTATTGCGTGAGTCAGTTTATGTACAAAAGCACGCATATATATATATATATGTATTCCTATATATATATGTATTCCCATATATATATATATACATATGTATTCCCATATATATATATATGTATATGTATATATATATATGTATTCCTAAGCACACATACATATACATGGATGTATGTGTGTATATATATGTGTGTATACATACACACATCTATACATGTACACACATATAATGCCTTTAAATCAAAAGTCCATGAAGAGACTTTAATTTCTAAAAAGTTATAGAAACAAACAGTAAAGCATATTCTAATGAAATTACATAAGAAGTCAACTGTTAAGAACATTGCTGGTGGTGGTGGTGGTGGTGGTGGTGGTGGTGGTGGTGGATGATAGGGGAAGACCAAGGGGATACGGTGATGATGGTTATAGGGTGACGGTAGTGGTAGATTGGTTGTGGTATGGTGGTGGTAGTGGTGGTGGTCACAGCAGTAGTGTGGTAACAAGGGTAACAGAGGTGGTAATGGCAGTGGTGGTGGCGGCGATGGTGGTTGTGGTGGTGGTGATTAAGGTGGTGAGGGTGGAGATAGTGATGGTAGTGATGATGGTCACGCTGGTTGTGATGGAGAGTAGTGAAGATTGGTGCTGGTAGTGATGGTGGTAGTGATGATGATGGTTTCGGCGGTGTTAGTGATAGGGTTAGTAATTTTAGTGTTGGTGGTAGTGGTGCAGGTGGTGGTGGTGGTGGTGGTTGCAGTGGTGGTGGTGGTGGTTGCAGTGGTGGTGGTTGCAGTGGTGGTAATAATGGTGTTGGTAGAGATATTAGTCTGCATAGTCGTTATTGTTTCTTATTTGTCTTTTCAAAGATAATTTGTCTTGTTTTGCTCTGTCTTGTAATTTAAAAATATTCACGTTTGTTATTAATTATATTTTACAGCAACAATATTTTTGTTTTGTTTTTTTTGTCTTAATCTTTTACTTTTCTGCTTCATTTATTTTCTTCTTTTTAAATTCAAATTTTAAAACTTTTTACAAATCAAATTGAAACTAAACGAACTTGTACAACTTTTAATCTGTTATCCCATTCTCCAATAAATCAACATTTATGTATATTATACAGTCATATACATACATACATATTCGTACATACACACTTGCACGTACATACACACATACAGATACACACAAATACATATACACAAGCACATACAAACATATGTGTATACAATCTCCTATTTGATAACTCCCTCACCCTTCTCATTCTTCCTTTATTTTACACCCCACACAACTTCTGCCAATTTTCTTTCTAATTTTTCATTTAACTTTAAACTGTTTCTATTTTGCCCCAAAATAGTGCGGTGAGGTGACCAAGGAATTGAAATATTTTGGTCTAGAAATATTCCATCCGATTCTAAGTCAAAGTTCCATGGGTAGCAACATAAATTGATGCTGTCTCTGACATAATGATGTGAGGTGTTCAAGAGACTGTTCTTGATTCTTTATTTTGGGTTGTTGTTGTTTTTTATCTTGAAGGATGTCCCTCCCCTTTTTCCTTTTTCTCTTTGTTACCTTCTATATTGGACCAAGGAAATCCTTTAAATCTCCCCAATTTAGAAACAATTATATATTGCTGACATCATATGAATTTATGAAATTCAGAGTGGCTGTGTGGTAAGTGGCTTGCTTACGAACCTCATGGTTCCGGGTTCAGTCCCACTGCATGGCATCTGGGGCAAGTGTCTTCTACTATAGCCTCGGGCCAACCAAAGCCTTGTGAGTGGATTTGGTAGATGGAAACTGAAAGAAGCCTGTCGTATATACATATGTATATGTATATGTTTGTGTGTTTGCGTTTCCCCCCCCCCACCAACATCGCTGGTGTGTATATGTCCCCATAACTTAGCGGTTCAGAAAAAGTGACCAATAGAATAAGTACTAGGTTTACAAAGAATAAGTCCTGGGGTCAATTTGCTCGACTAAAGGTGGTGCTCCAGCATGGCCACAGTCAATTGACTGAAACAAGTAGAAGAGTAAAAGAGAGCATGAAATAAATACTTAGATCCTGTCATTGAAGGTGCATGGCTTAGAGTATCCAGCTCACTCACAATCGTAAGGTCATAAGTTTGATTCTTGGCGCATTGAGCAAGACACTTTATTTCACATAGCTCCAGTTCATTTAGCTGGTAACAATGAATTGTACAAGTATTTCAAAGGGCCAACCTTGTTGCTAAAACTCCCTGAGAACTACATTAAGGGTACAGTTCTCTCTGGAACGCTCAACCACTTGCGCATTAATTTCACAAGATGGCAATTCTGTTGATTGAACCAACGGAGAGCCAGGATCTTGTAACAGATACGTTATAAATAATAGTGTGTAAATATGAGGTTGAAAAACAAAAAGAATTATTTCATGTTCCCTTTTTTAAGTTTATAAATTCTTATGATATTAACATCTATATGTCTTTCTCACTGCATTTGCTTCCCTACATAAAAATCTGCTTCTCTGTAATTATATATCAGCCTCTCTGTATCTTTCTATTTATATCTATCTATTTATTTATATCTACCTTTCTGAGAGTAAGATATTCCTAATATTTTATTGCATTACAATAATTCAAACTCACACTTGTTAAAATAAAACTTTCATATCAGACTGATCTCATTTAATACTGGCAAATTTTAGCTAATTTAATTGGGAAAACATTAGGAAATTAGAAGATTTTAGATATTTTCATTTGTCTCAATTTCCTACTCTGTCTCTTCCACTGTGTATAATCTATGTTGTTTATTAAATATTTAAATTATAAGAATAATAAAATAAATTCTAGTTTATAAATATATTGAAGAAAAAATATACTTATTTGTTTGTCTGTTATAAAATGTTTTATTTAAAATTTATTTTAAAAAAATGCTTAACTCTTAAATATCTTGCTTTCATAACGCATTCCATTCTCATCAATGAATATCATGCATACATACATATATACTTACTTATACGCGTAATTATATAGACATATAGTTTTATATATATATATATACACACACACATACACACAGACACATGTATATATTCATACATATTTCTCTGTTTTAATCACCCTCTTTTTAATCATAATATAATAGATGGAAATATGAAATTTTATCTAATTTCATTCTATTTCCTTCTCTCTTCCTAGCAGTATATGTTCTGTATGGCTGATGCAGTCAATATTTGTATTTAATGTTTTATAGAAATAAACATCATTGTTCACAGTGTCTCATTAGTTATCACAATTTTATTTGGAATTAACATAAATTGAATGGTAGCTTATTACATGGTTGAATGGACAGGCAGCACTGAAAGACAGACTAAAAATAAGGAATTAGAAAAATGTAAAGACACACAAAAACAGTTATCAAGTCGGATAATTAGTTTCTTAGTTCTCATCTTTTCCTAACTCATAACAAACCAAGGATTTCTAAAACCAATTTACTTAGCAAGAACATAAGCAACAATAACCCACTGAAACTGTTAAATGTCGGAAATGATTGGTTGTTGAGACTATTAAATCTCATCCTTCAGTGGATTAGAGCTTTAATACACTTAAGTTTATAACTAAAAGTTTCTAGTTCAAATCCAGTCCAGTGCCATGTCCCTACCCAAGAAGTGCACTCAGTGAGTCTTCAGAATGATTCACCTTTCTGCCTCTTGCTTTGTTTCTTTCAACCTTTATATGGAGATTTTCAATGAAAGGGTTGGTACTTTGTGGTAATTGCACACTGGGTAATTATCATCATCCCACAAAGTGACCCTGCCAGCTAAGGACAGTGCACATGGTCTGTGTTTGTAGCATAAACACAAGGCCTAAAATTTGGGTACAAGAGGGACTTCAGGATTAACCAACATTATGCTAAAAAATTCAGAGGAAGAAAAAGTTCTGAGACACTCACTCAATACATTGCAAATAAATAAATAAAATAAATATACATTCATGGCTCAAACAGGTCTTACAACAGTATTTTTTTTATATGTGACTAAGCTCTGTTTCTTGTGCAGAAGAATGCTTAGATCTAGTTTTTCTTAGCAAACAACAATACTGTTTGAATCGTGGTTATAGAGGATTTAGGATTTGGCAACAGTTACAGATATTAATAGTATAGGATTAAGAGAGCTGAAAATTTTCTTGTGTTTAAGATAATTACATTCGTTCAGGTAGTTCTGAATCTTTACCAGAGAGAAACATGTGATTTTCTTTTTCTAAATACATTTCTAAGTTATTAATCTGTGATAAGCATTAACTTGTAGGCTTGATTTTTTTTTTTTTTTTTTTTGGTGGGGGCGGAGTCCAAGAAAATTAGATTAGTTGATGTTATGTTCCTTTATAGCATTTATCATAGCTGGTTGAAAAAACTGTGGGAATGGAACCAATATTTGAAAATGGTTAATGTTTTTACTATATATATATTAATAGAATTATTTTAATAAATGTAGGAACTGATACTTCAATCAACTGTACTTTTTCTCTTTTTTGACAGCATATATATATTTTTTTTTTTTGATAAATTGTATTTTGACCAATTGTCCACATGCCTTTGGATATAGTTTTGGAAATGTTCCATGTGTAAATCTGCCATGATAGATTCTGTAAAAATGGTAAACCAAGTATTTGTAGAGTCGATCAAGATTTCTGTTGCATGAGTCATGCCTAGAGAAGATTATAGAGGAAGACAGTTACTGTTTCCTATTATATCAAGTAATTGCATCTAGTTGAGGAAGATTTGTTATTGAGGGAGAATTAATTAATTATATACATTTTGAGGTTATTAGAGAATTTCTAAGAGACAAAGAGATATTAATTAAGAGGCTTGCTAACCACAAAATATATAGAGATGAGTCTGTATAAAATATGGATGCACAGACATAATAAATTAATTTTGACAATCCTCTTGTTTTCTCAGTACCACCAGAAATATAGACCTCTTCTGGCCTGTGATACAGTGAATCAAGTAGTTAAGACATAAATGTGCTTCTAAAGGTTGGTGAAATACCAATTGATATTAGACTGCAATGTAAACAGACAAAGATATAAAACTTGATGGTACATCATTATTAAAAGCAAGGTTTACATAAATACATAGAAAACACTTATACATGTTTGTGTCTGTAAAGTTAACAGTGTACTCAGATTTTATAGTCTTTCGTCTTTTAGTCTTTTACTTGTTTCAGTCATTTGACTGAGGCCATGCTGGAGCACCGCCTTTATTCTTTGTAAGCCTAGTACTTATTCTATTGACTCTTTTGCTGAACCGCTAAGTTACGGGGACATAAACACACCAGCATCGGTTGTCAAACGATGTTGGGGGGACAAACACAGATACACACACACACACACATATATATACATATATACGACAGGCTTCTTTCAGTTACCGTCTACCAAATCCACTCACAAGACTTTGGCTGGCCCGAGGCTATAGTAGAAGACATTTGCCCAAGGTGCCATGCAGTGGGACTGAACCCAGTACCATGTGGTTCGTAAGCAAGCTACTTACCACACACCCACTCCTACGCCTATAGCAAAAGCATTATACATATGTTCTTGAATGAAAGCCCCTTGTATGTGTCAAATATAGTGAGAGAAGGTGATAATGTTGTTGGAGTAAACACAAAACATGGGATGCATGAAAACTGGTATAAAATGTGTTGCAGCTGATTGATTACTCAACCATCTTAAATGTTTTAATATTTAAGACTAACTGAAATGAGAAAGAATTCTGTGTGAAAAAGAAAATAAAGATTCTGTTGATTCCTCTATAGTACTGATGGCTGCCAAGAATGAAGCTTCAGTTCAGTTTATCTAACCAAAATGGCTGGTAAAATACTAGACTGGTTGTTCCAGAAAAATGCCAAAAATGGTAAATTACTAAAATAATGTAGTTGCATGAGTATTGTTATATGTTCTAAGTTTCATACAATCTTCGTATTTTCATCATAATAAGTGAACAAGCCATTTAATTATATCTTCTAGTTTGTCTGCTTGACAAAATTCAGCTCCTTCTTCAGTTGGTTTCAGGAAGGAAAAATGCAGAGATGTTAAAGAGAACAATGGCTAAATAGAATTTTAAAATTTATCAAATGCTTACATTTAATGAGTTGTTTTTTTAACGAATTTTGAAAGTATGGCTTTGGTTCCTAATAAGATGAAATGACCATCATAGAATTTCAAATAAATATAAGAAACCACTCAATTTTCATTTCCTGCAGTTTAGAAATATAGGAATATTTTGCTGCTTTTATTGTTAAAAACATGACCCACTGAGGTCATGACCTCAGAACCACCCAATAATTCAACCATAACTTTACTTAGATCTCAATTAGACAATATATCTTAGTACCATCACAACACTCAAATCTTTACATGGTCACTCAACCTGATGAAAGTAACAGCTAAATTTCCTCAAATCACATTCACCATCTTAAAAAAGGAAGGACACTTTGCAGTGTAGTTTTATTATACAAAAAGGACAAAAAATAGCATGTTCATGCCTGGAATGCCTCTGGTCATGGGTCTGCTCAATCAAGTGGACCAAGGGCTAAACAACATCACTGTATATACACAGACCACAAGCACACACAGTTGTACATCACTAACACCACACTACCTCAATACGACAGCACAACATATAACAATATCCCACCACAACTATCCCCAAAACTACAACTTAATGCACCATCATCTGTCTATCAAATATACTTCAGTGAGTTGCGGAAGAATGAAGGGCAGTGCCCTTAACCCTTTCCAGGGTTTCCAGAATGTTTGCAACTGAGTGGTTGAGTGAACTCTGCTAAAAGCACTCAGAGGTCAGGTGGTGCAATTGATAGTGGTTGTGGTGGTGGTGGTGGTGGTGGTGGTGGTGCCGGTAAGTAGACAATAATCTACTTACCATTTCTTTATTGCCCACAAGGGGCTAAACAGAGGAGACAAAGAAGGACAGACAAACGGATTAAGTCGATTATATCGACCCCAGTGCGTAAACTGGTACTTAATTTATCGACCCCAAAAGGATGAAAGGCAAAGTCGATCTCGGCGGAATTTGAACTCAGAACGTAACGGCAGACGAAATACGGCTACGCATTTTGCCTGGCATGATAACGTTTCTGCCAGCTCACCACCTTAATCTACTTACCAATAATTTACTTATCAGTGAAGAATAGAACAGACCTACTCACAGACTTCCACAGTTTCTGTTTACTAATTTCACTGATCCATGGCTATGGTAGAAAACACTTGCCCAATGTGCCTTACATGAGATTGAACATGAAACTACATCACAAATATAATCAATACAACAACTTAAACCACCACACCACCGCAATACAATGAACCTCTAGTACTCGATATATCATACAAGCAGCCAAAATGCATCGGTGCTACAACAGAAATACATCATCCCATAAAGCCATACACTACTACCACTTCTTCCATCACACCAAAGACACCACCAACCCCACCTCACTACAACACCCCTTACCTCTACAATCACCATGGTTACCTTACTAAAATGCACCACCACTGCCATATAATACACAGTACTACAAAACAAAATTCTGTCACTATGACAACTACACCAAAATATACCACTACTCCCACCACCAGCATAATAACTACAGCTGGAACACAATAGAGCCCAGCATTAGTTCTTCATCTCTAACTAAACTCCTCACCACCACCACCACTTCCTGGACTATTACCACCTGACCAAATTACTTGAACAAAGAACTCCAAGAGACAATGTACTTTTAATCCAAGTCCTATTGACATGTTGCAGAAACAATGGAATTATTTCAAACAATCCACATACAACAAAGAAATGGTACAGTTCTTAGAATTTCTGAAGACTATAATCAGTCATGTGCGTGTATATGTGTGTGTGTGTGTGTGTGTGTGTATGTGCAGACATCTGCATGCATGCATCTCATCTATTCATGTATGAGTGCATGCATACACAAGTGCATAAGTGCATTTATATATGTGTGTGTATGTACATGTGTATTATCAACATATGCCGAGTGTGTAATTCTAATTTATGTGTGTTTAAGTAAACCATTATTTAAACATTAACATAGAGGAGAATTTTGCATTACTGAGGTGGGGGGGGGGGCTGGTTTGTGTGTGTGTGTTTATGCAAGTGTGCATTAGCATAGGAACACGGAAACGCAAAACTTAAATATCTCCCGATTCACCAGCTTCTGATTGTTTCTTCAATTATAATTTAACAAATTTTAATTAATTAGAAAAAGTACATGTCATTTGGCTCCAGGCCATCCCTGACTGAACAGACCTGTGATCAAAGTATTACATCCATAACCATCCAGGCATTTTGCATATCTTAGATTACATTGTCAAATATACCTTTTATTTTCTTAAATCAGTAGAGTATAGTATAAGGAAGATTTGGCTGCTATTTCTAGTAAGGTGAGTGACAGTGGAGAGGCTTCTTTGTTGGCTAACTCTTTTACTCTTTTACTCTTTTACTTGTTTCAGTCATTTGACCCTGGCCATGCTGGAGCACCGCCTTTAGTCGAGCAAATCCATCGCAGGACTTATTCGTTGTAAGCCTAGTACTTATTCTATCGGTCTCCTTTGCCAAACCGCTGAGTTACGGGGACGTAAATACACCAACATCGGTTGTCAAGTGATGTTGGGGAGACAAACACACACACACACATATATATATATATATACATATACACGACAGACTTCTTTCAGTTTCCGTCTACCAAATCCAGTCACAAGGCTTTGGTCAGCCTGAGGCTATAGTAGAAGACACTTGCCCCAGGTGCCACGCAGTGGGACTGAACCTGGAACCATGTGGTTGGTAAGCAAGTGTATTAATGTTCAAGGTGATGACAGTGATGGGAGATTATGATAGTCTAGTAATGAGCTGGAGGACTGTTTGCTATAAGACTGTGGTGGCTAGATGTGTGAATCAAAGAGATATATGTATTGGTACCAAAATATTAGGAACATCATCATCATCATCATCATCCTCATCATCGTTCAACGTCCGTTTTCCATGCTAGCATGGGTTGGACGGTTCGACCTAGGTCTGGGAAGCCAGGAGGCTGCACAAGTTAAAATTATTTAGTTGCAGTTCTATTGTATCACATCTTGTGCATTGTGTTTTGGCTTTGTACCATGATGTGTTTTGTACATCAGAGTCTCCACCAACAACAGTATTTAAGATGTACAGCCTGGAGAAGTTTGTGCTGACATATACACATACATACATACATACATACCGGCAAGCGCAAGTGTGATCGGCAGGCACAAGTGTGACCATAACCTTGTGGCCTATGCTAGGGGTGTAACCAGTCCACTTATGCATGCCTTTCCTTCATTGGACACTAAACTCTGCTTGCGAAGACCAGTTGAGGCAAGTGAAATCGAAATCAAACTCAGTGACTGGCATCCATGGCTAGTGGAGCGCTAAGAGTACCAGATGAGTGAGATCATTGCCAGAGCAACAAGCTGGCGTTCGTGTCGATGGCACATTAAACACACCATTCGGGCATGATCGTTACCTGCATCGCCTTAGTAGCACTTGTGCTGGTGGCACGTGAAAACAACATTCGCGCAAGGTTGTCGCCAGTGCCGCTGGACTGGCTCCTGTGCAGGTGGCACATAAAAAAGCACCATCTGAGCATGGCCGTTGCCAGTACCACCAAACTGGCTCTCGTGCCAGTGGCACGTAAAAGCATCCTCTACACTCTCGGAGTGGTTGGCATTAGGAAGGGCATCCAGCTGTAGAAACTCTGCCAGATCAGATTGGAGTCTGGTTCGCCAGACCCCAGTCAAATCATCCAACCCATGCTAGCATGGAAAGCAGACATTAAATGATGATGATGATGATGATGTACATATATGTATGTGTGTATATATGTATGTATATAGATATACACACACACATATATGTATACGTATATACATATACATACACACACACATATATATATAAATATACATATATGTGTGTGTGTGTATATGTATATACATACACACACATATACATAAATATACGTGTGTATGTGTGTGTGTATAAAATGTTGATGTAGTAGCTTTCAACCGGTGCAGGTGATAATGCTAGAACATGGAAAATGGCTACTATAGTGGTGTTAACATTTATAATCGTGATTGTGATTGTTGCATAAAAGGTGTTTGCAGCAATAATGCTGATTGTGGGGAGAAATGATAATGGTGGAAAAGTGGGGACAATGATGATGATGATGGTGTTGGGGAATTTTTTTTCTTTTTTCCTTCATTGTTTCAATTAATGCCTGACAACTTTTCTTTCCATGTTAGTTAGAAAATATCTTCTGTTCCATGTGTTTGTCAGGTTTTTATTATGAAATATATTTATTCTTACCATTCTGCACCACATACAGAAATCCACCCATGGACATGCAATTATAAATGGGCCTATCTATGTATAAGTATATGATACTGTGTTTCTATCTGTCTACCCACTTTCTTTCTCCCTCTAACACGTGTTCTATAATCCTGTCACATTTTAAATTAGCTTAATGTTAATGTTTATCTTGGTTGTGGCCTCTTGAAAAGGAATGTTAATGCAATTTTTGAAGTACCTTATTTATAATATATATATATTCTTATATATATGTGTGGCGGGTGTGTGTGTGTGTGTGTACATATACATATTATATATGTATTTATATATATACATTTATTTATTTATATAGATACATTATTTATATCCATATATTTATTTGTTTATATATATACATTTATTAATTTATAAATATAAATATATCATCATCATCATCATCATCATTTAACGTCCGCTTTCCATGCTAGCATGGGTTGGACGGTTCAACTGGGGTCTGGGGAGCCCGAAAGCTGCACCAGTCCAGTCAGATCTGGCAGTGTTTCTACAGCTGGATGCCCTTCCTAACGCCAACCACTCCGAGAGTGTAGTGGGTGATTTTATGTGCCACCGACACAGGTGCCAGACGAGGCTGGCAAACGGCCACGCTCGGATGGTGTTTTTATGTGCCACCGACACAGGTGCCAGACGAGGCTGGCAGACGGCCACGCTCGGATGGTGTTTTTATGTGCCACCGACACAGGTGCCAGATGAGGCTGGCAAAACGGCCACGATCGGATGGTGCTTGTTACGTGCCCACAGCACGGAGGCCAGTCGATGCGGTACTGGCTACGGCCACGTTCGGATGGTTTTCTTGTGTGCCACGTGCCACCGGCACTGGTACCACAAGGATACAAATTCCATTGATGTTCATCTATTTTGATTTGTTTTGATTTGATTTTCACTTGCCTCAATAGGTCTTCACAAGTGTCACAAGAAGGAAGGTATGCACAGGTGGACTGACTACGTCCCAGGTAGGGGCCATGGGTTATGGCCTGACTAGTCTTGCCGGGTCTTCGGATGGTGTTTTTATGTGCCACCGACACAGGTGCTAGATGAGGCTGGCGAACGGCCACGATCGGATGGTGTTTGTCATGTGCCCACCGCACTGACTACAGCACTGATGGATTTCTTGTGTGCCACAGGCACTGGTACCACAAGATACAAATTCCATTGATGTTCATCTATTTTGTCTATTTTGATTTGATTTGATTTGATTTGATTTTCACTTGCCTCAACCGGTCTTCACAAGTGTCACAAGAGGAAGGTATGCACAGGTGGACTGACTAGTCTTGCCGGGTCTTTGGAAGGTGTTTTTATGTGCCACCGACACAGGTGCCAGATGAGGCTGGCGAATGGCCATGATCGGATGGTGTTTGTTACGTGCCCACAGCATGGAGGCCGGTCGATGCGGAACTGGCTACGGCCACGTTCGGATGGTTCTCTTGTGTGCCACCGGCACTGGTACCACAAAGTGTGTGCCACTGG